>NC_040888.2:4966051-5230590 GCF_900634795.4 Betta splendens | reverse complement strand
TTGTATTTCTGATATGTTCTGTAGTTCTACCAGAAACCTATATTTACAGCACCTTTTTCTTTAACCATCCATCTTTATGTTATCCTCCCTACTAACACAACGCACATCAAGCTATGACTCTCTGCCTCCCCCTTTCACTGCAGCTAGGTAGAAGTCAACACTCCATTAATTAGGTAAACTGTCTCTAAATTGTCTGCATTCACATTAGTCAGGTTAAAAAGGTTAAAGGGTTTCTGCTTGTTCTGTGTGCAGTATGTGTAAACAGTGTCTGTTTGTGCGTGTGATTGTGTGGCGGTGCTGCATGTGTTAAAATTAGCAGAATGCTACCTGTGTTCTTCATTCTCACATGGCTGTCATAAGTTAGTGTCTCATGCATCTCTCTGCCCTTTTCTCCCTTGTATCTGATCTTTTCATTGTCTTCGTTTTCTCAGCAAATTTTGTTCTGGTTTCTTTCATGTTTTTCACCAGTACCCAGACCTTTACCGTTCTCATTTTATAAATCTTTCATCAAGCTTTCATCTCACATATTCTTTGTAGACTGTCCCACAGTAGTCCTGAACAACATCAACCCCCTATAACAGCTTTTTATCTTCTTCAAGTATTTTATTTGTTTTTTATTATTCAGATTTTTGATGACCTTGTACGCATTTGATAGATATCTTGAAAATGTGCTAATTATACTTTGTCATTGTTTATGTTTCAAAACACACTAGCAGCAGGAACAGGAAAGTTTTTGTCTTACACAGGCTAGTGTTGCACTAGTGCCTAGTTTCCCAAAACTACACGAGGCATGTCAAGTAAAACAAATGTAAATACGGCCGCATCAGCTCTGTGAAGGGTCCCATCACATTCCATTATGGGAGAGCTCCTCAGTCCCCGTCTGTCAGTTTATCAGTCAATCAGCCACTGTCTCCTTGTCCCCTGTAAGATGAGAACCCGTCCTATGCTGTCAGCCATTCAGCTGTCACCAGGACCTGTCATAACAAATCCACCAGTCCCTTCAAAGAGCTCTGACTGACAATTTGTCAGGAAGGTTTTGTTGTTTGTTGAGTCTGAGAGCATTTGGAGAAGGATTCGTTTTGTTTTTGGATTGTTGTCCCTGTTGTCTACTCTCACTTTGGCTTTTATAACATTGTCCCAGGTTTACTCCATCTATTACTGTCTTGAGACTATTTAACCCAGTTAGTGTGTGTGCGTGTGTGCTGTGCAGGGTTTTGCTCAGTTTAGCATTGGCCAAAGTACAGTACAGTCAGTTGTGTAATTAGTGTCTGCAGCTTGTGTGTTCAGTCTCTCCACCTCCACAATGCTATTTTGCCAAAATAGCTTGGGACACACACAATGACCCAAGTCTAAAGCCAATCCTCTCTGACGTGCCCTGGGGCCCCATCAGGTATCCCTGTCTCCACGGTGGTCCTTCTTTGTCTTCTATCATTTGCCCATACCTTCGATGTTCTGCTCATGTGATGTGAGAAAAGAGAGGGGTTGAGATTTACTTATGATTTTAAAACCAACAAGTCTTAGCAGCCAGTCCCGAGGGTTATGATTGAGATGAACTTGTATTGCAACCATGTAGAGAGTGAACATGGTTTCATAGCTGGGTCAGCACTCCATACACATTTGTTATACAGTAGCTGGCTTTCTGTCTATTGTGGTGCTGTAATGGTGTGGAACAGAGTGATGAGTGGACTTTTAGCTTCGCTGGTGGATCAGTTCTCATGCTTCATTACCCGTGTGTGTGTGTGTGTGCGTGCGTGCGTGCGTGCGTGCGTGTGAGGCACGTTGTTGTTTTTGGTTCACTCACGCTGTTTCAGCTTCGCCAGTGGAGTTAAATTGTCTATGTGTTTGAACCAGAGCAACCCAAGGTAACTGCTGATGGATGTTTCTTTTTCCCTGACTAATGTTAGAAATTAACTTCATGGAAGATTGGATATTTTGAAGTGTTTGCCTGTGAGCCCTTTGAGCCTCTCCAATGGGCTGGCTGCTTTTGTGTTGAACACGATGGGTGATTTGGTTGATTAAAATGGGTTAGTCACAGATGAGTTTAGTCAGAGCCTTTGTTCATATCTGCCTGGTGTAAATTAGTGCAGGGAATCAATAGGAGAAGCCCATTTTAATATGATTCATCCATAATGAACTGAAATTGGAGTTCATAATGGTTGCATAATAGTGGCTTTACATGGAATGATGGAGTTGATTGGGGTTGGATGTGTGTCATCTTTTGTCCACGTCGTCATTCTCTGGATTAATCTCTGACCCACTGTCACTAATGGAAGGCCCGATTTTCACAAAGCTTCTGTGTCCTGCTTTTATGCCCGTGTCCTCTATCTCGTCTCTTATTGCCTCTCTCCTGTCCTTGTTCTCTGGCATCCAGCCGCCGTTGATGACGCAGGAAGAGCACAGGGTACAACGAGGGGGATAGGAAAGACAGACTAACCCGGTAGCATGCATTCAGCCTGTTGCTACTGAACTTGAAAATGGTACATAATGGATGTTTTTTTCATTGTTATTACACTAGGCTGCAAATGGACTGCAGATGTATTGTCTTGAGCCATGTAGCCTTGAAAATAATGAGATTGCATCAAACTGCCTAGACTATGTTTATGTGTGCAATCAGTACAGCATCAGATTGTGAAGACCAATGGGTAGACGTTTATTATGTATTCAACAGTATGAGGACACAAAGTCCTCACTTGATGCCCGCCCATCTGATCTAGGAAACATGTTGATGGAGACACAGCATGGTACAGACCAGCGGCTGCCAGTCGAAGGGTGTATGCAATAGTGATGTAGTTCTACAGGAGCAATGTCACAGACATGCCATTTGGTTAGAAGAACAGAAGACTGCATTGAAGGGAGTGACGTTTTCCCTTTTGTGAACTGAATTACTGTAGATGGGTTAGAGAGAGAGAGAGAGAGAGAGAGAGAGAGAGAGAGAGAGAGAGAGAGAGAGAGAGAGAGAGAGAGAGAGAGAGAGAGAGAGAGAGAGAGAGAGAGAGAGAGAGAGAGAGAGAGAGAGAGAGAGATCTGTCAACACGCATCAGATGTGTGTGTGTGTGTGTGTGTGTGTGTGTGTGTGTGTGTGTGTCATTGCTTCCTGCTTAGACCCACCACCAACTATTCAGGATGCTCACAGTACCCAGTTGTCATAGTGACAGAGGGGAAGCGAGAAGAGCCCGCTCATTGCGCCACCTGATTGTGTGTGCACTCCAGAGAGAGAGAGAGGTAGAGAGGGCGAGAGAGACGCTGGAAAGCAGAGACAGAGAGTTGCGCAGGAGCGATGGAAAGACAGGCTTTTTGCTGTGATCAGTGTTTTCATCGCTAGTCTTGTTCTTTAGCTGCTGTGTCGTGAGGATTGCAGGCGATTTGCCACGCGTTTCTCTTACACATCAACAACTTGGATTCTCTGCTTACTTGCGCACACACACACTTCAGCCGAGTGTGCTCACATACACACACACACACACACACCTAACGCAGCGGCTGCTGTGTTAGGAGGCAAAGATGCTGCTGTGGTGTGGCCTGTGTGAAGTGTATATGAGGTCGGCATCCATGTGTGCTGATCCCGGTGCACGCTGTGGCACACTCGCAGCTTGACTTGATGCCCGGTGCCTCTGACAAGCTGAGTGACACACAGCAGGCCTGACCAGGGGCCCTCCATGCCATGGTAAATACCTTTCCAAACAAGCTTTGCTGTTGTTAGTCTCCTGGAGCTGATCTGGATAATCTCAGATTTAGTGTGTGCAGGTTTTGTTGTTTGAATATTTGTTGTTGACTGTTCCAGATAGCAACATGTCTGCTTGTTAGAGAGATTCTGACTTGTAGTTTGTCCGATGTGAGGAGAGAGATGTACATCCTTGTGGTTTAGACTTTGCCTCCTTCATTAAATAGCGCTTCCTCGTCCTCCTGCAGTCTTGCTGGGCATGTGTTTGTGATATAGTGTGTTATGTGCACGTTTATACTCTCTGGCTGTGCCTCCCCTCTCCTGCTCCTGCTGGCTGTGTTCCCTCAGGCAGTGACTCTGCGTAAGCAGGAAGACTGAGTATGTGTGCCTGGAAGTATGCTTGCCCATTCCTCCTGTTAGTGTGTGTAGTGTAAGTGTGAAGGACTGGTATTATCACTTTGTTTACTCAAATTGCAAGCAGAAAAGCATTGCAGTAACCTAAGGATGTATGTAGGAAAGCGAGAGAGTGTAAACCGAGAGAGTCTGACAAAAAGATTATTAGATGACTCCATCTGCTTTTCCATATCTGCCTTTTAAACCGCTCTAACTGGCTAGTGTCATAACATTTCTGTTCTATGCCAGTTTCCTCATCATTATACTATGCTCTAAGCATGAATAAGGGATTAGTACGGATAAGTGCCAAATTTTGAGGTCTGGATTTGACAATTCTGTGTTTGCCTCCATTTTTAGGTTATGTGACAGTCTCCTAGCTGTCTCTGTCTCTCCTAGCTATTGTCTCTGCCACTCTCTCTGGACCTCTAACTTTCTGTCATTGTTTTATGCATTAGTTTGTGACTCTCTTGCCCACTGTCTCTGTCTGTCCTTCCTTGTCAGTATGTGCAGCAAGAAACAGCAGCAGATTTTCCTTCTGTCCAAGGCACACTGTAACTGTGCTCCCAGACCATTTTTTGTGTAAACTAGAGACTGTAAACTAGAGATTTTGTCCTTGTAAATAATCATAATCAGTTACATACAGTATTAGAAGCTTAAGAATTAAACAGGCCCACTGGGCGTCAGAGTCCCCATGGACTACATAGAGTAGTACGATTTTACAACATCTATAAATAGATGCAAAGCAAGCAAAAATAAACAAATTATCAACATAGACAGAAAAACCACTAACAAATCATTTAAGATGACAAATGGATACAGAACAACCACAACGAATGTGTGTCAATTCTCTCATGAATTAGTTATGGTATGTATTAATCTGCTGTTGGTTCTCTGGGAAATATCAATCACTGGATCAATTACACGTCATTCATTGTTAGCACTACGCATTGTTAGCAGTACACAGATATAGAGTAGAAAACCATGTTGTTTTACATCATTTACATGAATTAAGAAGCCTTCAGTGGTTTTACTGTGTACTTATGCTAATGTGCCAATTAGCTTGGCACTCAATAATTCAGCACCTGCAGGCTGTTTAGCAGTTAAAACAATAGCAGGCCTGAGACTTGTGTGTATTCTTTGTTGTTCATTACCTGACGGGAGGGGGGTATCTAGTCAAGCCCTTTTCTCTCTGCGTGCTCAGGCCTGCAGACATTAATATTTGATTTTGCTTCATAGCAGGGCAGCTGGACGACCAGATGCAGCGAGGACTAGAAAATCTTGTATTTTCTCTGAGGATTATACTTTTATATTATCTGACCTAGTTAAGAATCCGCGTGACGCTAAATGTTTGCAGAGGTTTGTCAGCCTTTCTTCATGTGATCTCTTGTGAGGTTGAAGAACAACAGATACTCTCAAAAAGCCTTGTTGCTTAAAGCAACACTATTAGTTGCGTCTATTTAACTCCACATACATTTTGTTATCAGCCTAAGTACCTTTTTTTTTAACACTGAATACAGTTTGTGTGTGTGTGTCTCTCTCTCTCTCTCTCTCTCTCTCTGCTTGTTGCTTCACCAATCTCATCCTCTTACTTGTTTCTACAGGAAGAATGCAAGCAAATCATGGCACGTCAGAAATCTAACAGCCAGTCAGACTCACATGATGATGAGGTTTCCCCACCACCTCCAAATCCAGTTGTCAAGGCTCGACGCCGCAGGGGAGGGGTCAGTGCTGAAGTCTACACTGAAGAGGATGCTGTCAGCTACGTACGCAAGGTCAGCCTCGGATGCGAAAGACAAAAAGCACACGTATCCAGTACATTCCAGGATATGCGTATGCCTGAAAACACATATTGACTATTATGCTTTTATACATGCATGCAGTCAATATACTGTAACGATTACACAAATTGAGCTACTGTGAGCAATAATATCCCACAGACATTGAGGTTGTTTGTTGGAGACAGAGCTGTTGTTTTGTTAATACCCATGTTGGAATGGCAGCAGTGTCAATGCTGTGCAAATTTAAGACAGAAATTAATGAACAGATTTGCAATTTATTCTTAGCAAATTACCAAATACTGTTGAGCAGCAATAGTCACATCTAATCCTCTACACTGGTTGTTTAGCATGGGTTTCTTGTAAGCTGTTGATTAAATAAGGGTTATTGTAGAAAGCGGAGTATATAAATAGGTTGCTTGGCAAAATTAAGTGTTGAAAATTACACACTGAATCATAATTTAGACCGAATGAAATGCTGGTTGAAAGCTGGCGATAAGCTGAGCTTGCTTCGGCCGCTGAGCCCTACTGGGCATTTGTGTCTTCTTTTGACTCGGTTTCCAGACCAGCCTCTTTCTACCCACTAAGGACCAAAGTAGAGCAAAGAGATAAAAAAATGCTCCTTATTATTTTACATGTGATGTGGTGGTGTGTGTATTTGTGGTTATGCTGTGCACAGTGCTGTATGGTCGTCTTCATGTGGACACATCTGTTACTATAACGTAATTACAGTCTGCCTCCTCCAAACAAAAACACATGCACATGCGTACACACACACACACACACACACACACACACACACACACACACACACACACACACACACACACACACACACACACACACACACACACACACACACACACACACACACACACACACACACACACGAACATATTCCAGGACATGGAAATGCATTTTTTATGAATGAGTTCAAGCCTCCCGTGAGTTTGGTCTCTGTGACATTTTGAGTGTAATCCCTGAACAGATGGGCCTTCCCAAAAATACGCAGACACATCTGGGAGATTTTCCTTTCAGAGTTTGCCAATATGCTGCTCTTTAATTACTCTATTTAGTCTGCTTTGAAGTCAGAGCCATTATGTGTTTGCACTGGTTTGTTTCATGCATCCACCTGCATGATGTTGTTTTAGTGTGCTGTACTGTAACGGCTCATGTATTTGTCACCACACAGGTGATCCCAAAGGACTACAAGACCATGACAGCTTTGGCCAAGGCCATCTCCAAAAATGTGCTGTTTGCTCATCTGGATGACAATGAGAGAAGGTACAAACCTGTTTAATCCCACTGACCTCATTAATAGGTTTGTACAATATCCATTGTAACGCCACACATTTTACTATGTGCCCGAACCTTAAGTGCATCTTTGTAATCTAAATCATAAACAGGCCACGCTTGCAGTTGAGTGTATTGCCCTTGTGGCCACTGTGTGCCAGTGTTGCCTTCTCTGGGAGCATGTCAAGTCTGTGGAGACACAAGCAGACAGAGGAGGAGGAGGGGGTGAACATACTGTAGACATATGCTCCAGAGGAGGAGGGGGTGCAGCAGAGAGTGGGTAAGGGGGCAACTGGATGTGTCTGTGTTGTGTTGTCGGTTGTTATGGTAACCAGTGTGTACATCGGTGTCTCTCTCTGTATTCAGATATGGGCGGTGGTGCACATTGCTTGGAAATCAACAATTCTTCATAACTCTCTCAATTCTTCCTAAGAACAGGATTTTTGTTGCCATCTGCTTCCATTCATCGCTTCTACTCCTTTCTTGAATCATTCTCTATCCATCCTTCTTTCCGTCCCAAATCTCTGTTGATGACTGGTTCTGGCTCTGACATAGAAAAGGATGTTGTGGGAAAGGCTATTAGGTGGCTTGCAGTCCGACCCGTCAGCCGGAATAATGTTTCATTGGCGGGGAGAATCCATTATGCCCCATGAAGAGGAAAACACCGGAGCTTTCCTGTTGGCCTAAGCCTCTTTAGACCAAACCCACAACACACTCGTTTCGGTCTTTCGTCAGCTGACAATTTACTCTACTGCCTTGGACAGTCAAGAAGGACTCTGATTGCGTGTCAGTGCCTCTGAAAGAGCCCTGAGCAGAATGCATGGTGTGATAGACCTGGACATTCTGAAAAACCATGCATTTGGGTGTCAGATTAGTGTTACAGTGAAAAGACGAAGGAGTAGACCACAAACCATCAGGATTTAATGCACTCAAGGTCTTCTGGCATGCTTAGCTATGAAATGGTTGTGTCGTCAGCCTATGAAACCATGCATGATGTAAAGTTTAATTGACTGGCTGCCGTGTTTTCTGTACCACTGCGTACAGGAATTTGTTGTGGGCGAATGTGCAGTTCGCAGCTTAACTATATTTGATCACGCTGGGATGTGGCAGTTACTTGGCTTACTCTTATTCCCTCAGAGCTCCATTTCTTTCTTTGCCTCTGTCTAAATTGCTCAACCTTCCTTTTGTTGTACCTTACTTAGCTTCCATCTGATGGTGACGAGTAGCTGCCGTGGGGTTTATACACATGGCAAAGTTCACAGAAAAAACTGCCAGAACTTGCTCTCAGTGTTAATGTCTGACACCAAACTTTGCTTGAGAACATGCATGTGTGATTTCTGCTTATGCTCAAATGTTCGGCCGTGGTCATAATATGCAATAATCCACATTATCTCTTTCCTTGAAGTGGACAAAATAGAAAATACTGAAACTGAACTCCTGGGTGATAATTCCTGCTTCTTGATGCCTTCTGTTGTCGGCATTGAGAGAAGTGCATTGGCTTTCATAAATGTGCCAGAAGTCTCAGCTGTGACGCACATAAGCAGATGGAGTCTGAATACATGGCCTTCTCTCGCTGCCTCTCACGCCTTCCGTCTTTCTCGCTGTTCTTTCACTCTGCAAACAGCTGGTCGTTTGGCTGAGAAGGCAGTGACAGTTGACTGTGGCTCTTGGTATGTGCCTGTGTTTGACATCAGGTGGAAGATCAAAGTGTTCATCATTTGAGGTGACGGACTTTATTATTATAATTAATTTGTATATGTTTAGTCCAACAAAATGAGAACTTTGGTTTGAGGCCAGTGCAGACACAAAGAGATAAAAAGCACTGCTGTATATTTACTCTATTCTTACCACCACTACAACAAAGGATGGCAGTGATTACATTATCATAAGAAACGCGTACTGTACAAGTACTTTCTTATGTTCTTATGTATGCATGTTAGGCTTTGTTCCTAATGTGTTTCCTTCAGCTGGAGTGTGTGGTCTTTGATGAGCACACCATTTCATACGTCCAACCTCATGGCCTCAGAATGTCTGAGCTGCACCAGCCGCGTGTGTGTGTGTGTGTGTGTGTGGCACATGTATAGTTCAGCTTTCCTCAGCTGCCTGGAAGTAAATCCTTAACATATTTTATTCCAGATTTCAACAAAGCAATCAAAGAGATCAAAGCATTTTTTACTGTACAGTGTGTAGAATGCATATTACATAGCCTAATGCATTGTTACTTACACATCATCCATGCAAATTAGGAATACTGATGTCTGCTTTTTACTTTGACCTTGGCGGGTTTCATAACTGACATCAGCCATAGTCTAGCTCCCAGCTGACCACTGGCTGGTCTCTCTTTTTGCCATCCATTAGCTGCTGTAATGACCTCATTATGATATGCCCACACAAACAGACACACGAGATAAGATGGGAACTGGTGTTTGATTTCACATTGTGCTGAGCCTACTTTGCTAACACCCAAATCAGCCTCCAACCACCTGTCTCAACACTGGAACCGTACAGTGGTTGTTGCCATATTGACAGAAACTATTATCTCATTTTTCCATCTGGCTGTCTGATTATACTGTTTTGGTTTCAGCTAACTTACGGCACTTAGAAGATGGTTTTCTGATTAAAGGATTTGATAACAACATATAGCTGATAATAGAAGCAATCAGTTCATACTCTTTTGCACGGGTTTGAATATCTGTCTTTGGCCCAGCAGTGAAATATGCCGGTTTGAGTGTGATATTGCGCATGCCCTTTCACAGATGAGATCTGCCACCGCCACTTCCTACTGTTTAGAACTAGAAGTCTTTTAATGTGGTCAGTGCTACCACCTGTTTAAACACATTGTTAAAGGTCTATCTGTTATCTAACTTCCTATTGAAGTGATACAGATACAGTATAAGACTGCTGATATCGGTTACACTGTATGTCTGTAATGGTTTTGACAGATTTTTCTACACAACAAGATAGATGACCTTGATAATTTCCCACCCTGTTATTTGGGGAGCAACAGTGGAAAGAAGGCAGAACGTTACACATGCTGCAGCAATTCAAACTGCAGAAGAAGGGGCTTTTGGGAAATCTGTTGGCAATTCCTTTTATGTTTGATACCATAAAACACACAGTTGTATTGTGGCCTATATTAGTCTAATGGCCACATATGAATCTGGATACAATGCTCATTGTCATAACCCAGTTATAAATAAAGAAAGTAAGTTAGTAGTACTTTATATTTTATTCAAATCCTCTACAAAACCTCTGCAGTATTAAATTCTGCATAAGTATTCTGCAGTATTAAATTTAGCCATTCATAACAAGCAAACTCAAAACATTTACCACATATTCAATAGGGGCAGGGGTTGCAAAGAGGTGATGCTTACTTTATCCTGCCTGCTTTAATCCTCTAATTAACAAGCAGAGTAATGAGTTGATGAAGTGACCGATTAGTTGACCTCTGACCCCTAAACTTTGACCTCTGCACCCTTCAGAGTAGCCCCTGTCGATGGACGGGGAACATCTTTAACATACTGTCAATCTTGCAAGAGGTGCAGAAACATAAATAAATCAATCAGTTAGGACCAGAAAACAACAAAGAATAAATAATGAAGAGTAAAGCGACAGACACCAAAACTGCCTGAGAGATCCGTGTTGCAGAGAGGACAGAGAGGAAGCAGTGTCAGATAGAGTGCTTTGTAACCACATCAAATGAACGGGGCTCTCATTATCAACACTTATCTGATGTGTTGCTCATTTGAGTCAGATTTTATATCAATAGATGTGAGACTCAATCTCTGTGCTCTGATGAGTTCGTTCAGTCAGGACGAAGATCAGTAAACGAACGAATGTGGACAATCCTGTGGAGACACTGGTGTTGTTACCGCATAGCAGCCAATAGGGGGTGTTTTAGCTACACACACACACAGTCCTGATATTACCATTGCCTCTTCTAATCAAACACACTGTGTCTTGTCCTGGCAACAGATATGCTGTATATGGTACAAGTCATATAAATGCTTTTGTTAGTTTGTGTTTCACACTTTCACACTGACCACTGCCTCCTACCATTTTCTGTTTTGTAGGGAGCAGAGGACACTGGATGTAGTGAGAGGGGACGGCCGTGTCCAATGTGTTTTTTTCTTTGATTTTAGGATGCCCATGTTGAGGAGCCTGGCTTTATGATCCCTTGTGTCCCTTTTCCTGTTTTCCTGTGAAACGCTGTGATGGCAGTTTGACCAAATGAACAGGTTTCTGCTGTGCGTTGTTTATTGTATTTATTTGTGTGTGTGTTTCCTGTCTTACTCATTCCCGCACTTACTCTCTGCGTGTTCTCATCCCAGTTCTTCCTGACAGCGTGGTGGTCCTCTTTCTCCCCTTTTTTAAGAATTCATTACGTTCTCTCTTGCTCTCTCTTCCTGTCTTTCTCACTCTCCCACTTATTCACATCTACATCCACTTCCAAATCCACTCCCTCCCCCACATTCACGCGTAGTCTTCTCTCTCCATCCCCTGCGTGGCTTTGTGCCGCTGCCACAATGCCAGGGGCCAGCCGATGAGGTCACTCTCCACAGGAGAGCTGCAGGCCTGACTGAACTTCGACCATCCCCACCACCACCTAGCATACAGAGGACTAACAGATCAACCACCTCACCTCCCCCAGCACATCTTGTCTTCTCCTCAGCTCAGACATCTTGACCTTTACGCCTATGCAAACCACATTTGTAGGAAGTTGATATCAGACAAGTCATTGCAAATTAACACACCCATACAGTACAGTGCATGCACACAGCTTTAAACAGAAATGCAATCGGAAACATTTGTCCTCTCTCATACCCTCTGCTGTGTTTCAACCTGTCCCCTGCCGCCTCTTCCACCCCCTGTCATTTTCCTCCATCCTACACTTCTTCTCTTTCTCAATATAAATCTGCTGAAAGCAGTGACTCATGTATTGTTGTTAATGTCTTAAGACCTTTTAGAACTTGTTATTCCCTCCAAAGTGTACCCCAGAGTCTGTACAACACTTTTCCACCAAGCTATGATTCATTCCTGCGTTTTCAGCTGCTTCTGCCATCAACATGCATGTGTCTGAGTCTGACAGTGTGTTTACATGCGTGGAGACACGTCTGTGTTTGTGCTCATGTGTAGGTGCATGTTCTAGTACATATGCACATACTGTATATAATCACATATACTTAATGTGAGCTGTCTCAACAATGCACATGAAAGGCATGCATTAGTATACAAGCACATATAAACAGGAGGAGATCTGAACAGCACTTGGATCACTTCCCCATAGTGAAAGAAGTATGAAACCACCTCAGTTCTACCTCCATGGTTCCCAAAACAATGGAAAAGGGGTTTAGCAGTGTATAGCTATAGCACCATCAGATCGGTCATGGACTGCGTTTCCCTTCAGGTGAATTGACATGATGGGTAAATGTGCCAGTGTGTATGACAGCAATGTCCTAACCTGTCTTTGCCCTTGCTGTGCCTCTGTAGCACAGCCAAGCTCAGAGTGCATCCCACACAGTGACCACCACACATTAGCCAGGGACAGAGCAGCCCTGTGCCCTACAGAATAGCCTGGTGTCGCCCATGGCCTCCTTTTGTATACATCCCGTCTGCTTTGTCTATGCTACTTTGATAGGTTCCAGTGCACAGGCACAGACAACAGTCTTGTTACATAGCGTTAATTCTCCCATGACCTCCTCATTGGTTTATTGGTGTCACTCTGGTTCAGTTTCATTTAGATTAGTGGCTCTCGGGCTATTTCCAAGCCTGACAAGCTTAAATACAGTATGAGGCATCTAATGGAGTTTGTTTTGTAGTCCATCCTACATCAATAAAAAACACCAAAATATTAAGCACATTCCATGGTCTCAACACAAGGTCCTAGATGGCTGCTCAACACTGTCCAGGTCTGCTGGCAGTTGTCTGTTTACAGCAGCAAAGCCCTATATCAGTAATTTCTCTCCCTACATGCACTATGTGTACAGCATTACATCACTGCCTAGAGCTCTGCGTGTGGTGACATTTACACACAATGGTACATTTTAGTCTTTATTCATTCCATTCTTGTTGTATAAACCGCAGCAGAGGACAATTTGTGTCATAATCTGCTTCTCAAATGCTTATCTTGTTCTACTGCTTGTCTTCTGCAAGGTAGGAGTGAGGGAGAAGGAGGGGGCGAGAGGAGAGGAAAAGACATGCCCGCGGGACAGCGGCATGTTTTCTGATGTTTAGCAACGTGTCAGGATAGGTGTGTTTGTGTTTCTGAGAGGGAGAAGGAGGAAGAAAGGCAGATAAATGAGAAAACTAGACAATGCTTGGCATCTGCGGGGTAATGTTATTAAATCTCTATACAATATATTTGACTGCTGATGTGTATTTTTTTATTTCTGGAGGTGAGGGAGAGAACATGGGTGTCTTTCTTTGTCTGTCTCTGTCTTTCATTCCTGTGACACGTCCCCTGTAGACACATCAAAGAGGTTGAGGCTTAGTCCTGTCAGCACCTGATTCAGCCTCAACCTTTTCCCTCTAAGTGGAGGAAGAGCTCACTTTTTTCTGCCCTGGGGCAACAAGCACTGCAGGAGTGGGGCATTAGAAATGTGTGGAAATTCATTTGATTTGAATGGACAACACCATTCAATGGGGACCCTATTAAAGATAATAAAGTTGACTGGCAGCACAACAGTGTAATCATTATACTGAACAAATGTGAGAAGAGGAAAAGGAAAAAGTGGAGAGGCAGCAGGGTTGGACATGTTTGTGATAGTTTTAGACTGACATCATGGCTGCACTAGCAGGTGGTGTGGCTTGGATCATCAGGTAGGCCTGTAAAACAGCTGTGTCACACCTAATACACACAACAGTCAGATATTAGAGGAGGAGAGATCTGCTATACATGCTGCTAGTAAGCTGGCGTGAAAGCTGCATATGATTGCAGAAGACCTATGTTAACAGTGCCAATTTATTTTGCCTGGAAGGTGATTCAGCTATTGATTATAAACATCAAAGGATTTAGTGTGACACAATCGAGCTGCTGTGAACGTTTGATGTTTGTTACTCCTCCCGTGACACATCCTTATTTCTCCTCACATCCTCGTACGAGCTACTCGCTCTCCCTCGCTCTTTTCATCCTCAGACTGCTCCTTTCTTCCCCCGGCGTGCAGTCCTGCCTCTCAGCTCCCTGATGCCAGCCTAAATGTGTGCGCTTGTGTGCTGTGCGTGTTTGTCTGTGTTGAATGGGCGTGTTCCAAGCAATAGTGTCAGCAATGGAATGAATGAGGAATGAAATTGTACAACCTCCACATCTTTATCACTGCTGCTAATAAAACAGTTGGAAAATCTTGTAAAGTCCTTTTTTAGGCTTGTTTATGTGTATATGTCTGTGTGTTTATGGACATGTTAGTGTTTATAAGGCTGGGTTTAGAAGAGAGACTAACCTATCTGGTATTCACTTGCCTGATATTTTATCTCAGGGGTACGGCTCAAAAGTTGCAGGAAACTTTTCCATCAATTAACACGACCTCCCTATTGGCCACGTTTGTTTGCTTAAAGTTGAGACAAATCAGTGCACTTGAGCTTTATGACTCAGAAATTTAAAAATAGAAGAATGTCCTGCTCTCCACATGTCACTTTCTCTCAGGTGCTCTGATCATTGCAGTACATTTGAATAATCTCCTCCTGCATATTTATGCAGCATCACACACAGCATGAACGCATTGACCCTCGAGTGCTTTGGTCATGCATTGCACAAAGAGTCAGACACATGTACTTTCTGAGGCACCAGGATGCATCCAGGTTTACACCTTCTATAAACCCACCAAAGCCAGGTGTGTGGATTTAACAGTGTGCTCCCTGCGCTCTGTTGGCGTTAAATACAACTTCCAACGTCTAATCACACAGCTTACTGTAGCAGAACCTCTTTAGACCTCTGTATGAAGCTCAGCCTCCATTTGGTCTTTGAGACAAGTGCCAGTAGGTCAGTGCCACTGGTGGCATGAAGTATCACTCTCATTGTCAATGTGTATATACAGTATATATATATGTATGCAGTTTTACGTAGAAAGTGGTCTTTGCAATTGTGTTTAAAAACAACAAAACACAAATTGTGTGTTGTGTCACCACACAGCTCAGTTGGTGAGCTAGTTGTTCCACCTAAGTAACTTTGGCACATGGTGCTTTACTTTGACTCATAAAACATGCTGGCTTGTTTGCATTTGATTGTGCGTTCTAATTACAAAAAACACTACTGCAGTTTGTTATGTTCATGATAACTACATGGTCATAGCATAATTATCATTGCATAGGTATCTTAAAAATAACCAAGCATAACATCATGACTTTCTAACACACCACAAATGAAGTGTACATTTTATCAGGCCATTACTTATATAATGGAAGTGTGACGACTTGCAAAACAAAGACCATTGTCTCATTTGCCAGAATCAGCAATCGGAATTACTATCAACTGTGGTAGTGAAAATTAATCCTTCAAGCACTTATGGCATGAACACTATGCCAGCCAAACCAGTGGCACATTGCTGCCAAGCCAAGACACAAGTCTTGTCAGTCAGCCTGGAGGGCTGGGAAGTTCCCATATGTGGTGCAGTTGTTGATTATTTTGGTTATTGCAAAACGTCTTTCACCCAGACAGAGTGAGCATTCTGGATGGGTTCCCCATGAAGAGCTTGTGTAACTCAACATTCTGCGGCCCATTAAGAAACACAAAGACATGGCTGCATGCCGCGCTGTGAAGCAGCCCTTTGGTGTTAATGGCATAATGGCGGGGCTGTGTGCTGTGGTAGTAATGTAAGAGATAAGGCGTCTGCTGCTGAAAAAATAAACAGCTGTGCTGTAGGAGAGATTAGGAAAAAGGAGGGAAGAGGTAAGAGAGTGTTATCAGTGCCTGGGAGGAGAACAACATGCATATATTTGATAACGACCCGAAATCCCTCAATTTAACCACTTTTTATAAGTGTTTGAAAGCAATAACAGGCTGTTGCTACGTTGTTGAATGCATGTCCTGTACAAAAAAGGCACAAACATTTACACACAAACACACAAATAAATGGCTTTATGTAGTTTGCTCTTTGCAGGAGCTGGCAGCTACGTTTTTTGTGTGATTTAGCTGCTAATCACGTCCATAATTGCATCTGACGTTAATTCTTACCTATGACGGCATCTTTTGGCAGTCTCTGTTCCTGCTTTGCACTTTAAAACACAGTTGTGTTCTTTCAAAGCAGCGTGTGTGTGTGTGTGTGTGTGTGTGTGTGTGTGTGTGTGTGTGTGTGTGTGTGTGTGTGTGTGTGTGTGTGTGTGTGTGTGTGTGTGTGTGTGTGTGTGTGTGTGTGTGGTGCACACAAGGTGTTAGGCGGCATCTCCTCATCCCAACCATGACAGATGCTTTGTCTTTCTCTCTAGGGTGCAGGTGAACTTCCAGCCCCCACAGAGCCGGCCAGGTCTCTCTGTCCCCCGCACTCTTTCTGCCTGCTTCTTTCAGAACAGCACATTCATTGTTTGGGAGAGGGGCTCTGCCTTTTCATAAGGTCAGGGGGAACTACAGGTAGCGGAAAGGACAAGATTAATCACTTCATCTGGGGCGAGCAGGGAGGGGGCGATAGACCAAGAGATGGGAGAAATAGGTGGGGCAGGCAGAGAATTAGAGGGATGAAAGGGGTAATTGAGAGGGTAGAGATATAGAAAAAGTGATGGAGAACAGACAGAGAGGAAGTTGGGGATGAAGAAAGGGAAAGAGAGACAGGTAGCGACAAGAGGAAGTAATTATCTGCGCTTGTGTCTTTGTTGTGCTCGCCGATGCATTCAATGACAGCAGAGCATGGAAGGAGAGAGGTGGTCAAGGGTAATTACCTAAACGCAGGCTTGTTGCCTTTGATCCTCTTGGCTCAGTCTTGAGGATCCCATTTAGCCGCGTGATGTATCTCCATCGCCAGAGGAGGATAGGCTCCAAAATGCACTTATTCCAAAAGAAATTGTAACTAATTCAGTGTGTGGTTGAACCGGCCTCCCACACATTATGAATTATATGTGACCTGAAGACCAGTAAACACACAAACTGAGAGCACTCCTGCAGATGCTGCACTGACTAATCCAGACCTTGCATTTGCGCGTCATTCAGAAGTGTCAGTGAGTTTGTTGTGTTACCCGGAACGTGTGCGTCTGTGCATCTTTTGGCTCCCGAGTCTCTGCTTCAAAGCGCTATGTGTGTTTCCTCGGGTACATGTGAGTCAGTGGCCAGCTGCATTGCACGGGGCCCTACCTGTGGGTGTAGCTGGCCCCTGTCCGCGCTTTTGAGTCCGCTTTTTATTCAGTGTCACAAACAAATACCAGCACGGTTGACTCATTTCAGAACCGCTCAGCAGCGTCCGCCGATCTCTCCCCAACATCTGTTGACCTGCACGTTTTGATGTGATGCAGCGAGGCGTCTTCAGCTGCGTGAACCTTGTCGTTACTGCTGCCCTATCGAGCCTGCCGTCACGAGCACAAACACCATAAACACCCACACGTTATTTGGTATAAACCTGTGTGTTTTCTTAGGCAGAATATAGTCAGTTGCAGACAGACTGGCTGAAATGCACAAACTAACTGACACATGCACAAATAAGCGAGAACAGGCTGCAACTTGTCCCACATTCACTCAGCAGGTCTTGTACGCCTTTGATATGCCTGACCTTCTTTTTATTGTTTTTTTCTATATTTCTCTATAAGACGGGTGGTATGCAACTGATTAGATAGATAAATATCCCCTGAAGGTGTAAGACAGCGAGAGATGAGGAGAGGAAGGATTCTGAGTTTTCTCCTGTCCAAACACATCCCAGCAGTGGAACTTTAATCTGCCGGGGCTTCATGCATTTAAATGGCCCGATTAGGAACAGTCTAACAGACGCTTTCCCTGCCGGGCTGAAACAGAAATTAAGTGCTTAGGCACAGCCGTCATTTTGTTTGTTTTCTCAGTGCTTCTTTTAGAAGATACACTCAGCAATTCAGGCTTTGATCCTATGCTGTAACATCACAGAGTCATGTTTAAGCCTATGAACCACATTATATATTGCAGAGAAAGTGGCTGTAACTCATCACATTCTTTTATGTATGGTAAATGCATTTAGCGAAGCTCTAAAAGGTTTAGTCTAAATACAGAACATTTGAATTCATAAATTGTTATGGGACTATATACAATGAAATGCTGCTGATGTGGGTCGTGGGTGTTTTGACTGAATGTGGATGATGGTGGTGAAACCATGTCTTGGAGCGTATGCAGATGTCTGTGTGTTCAGGAGGTCATTCAGAGTTCCCAGGCCTATGTCTCTAGCGTATGAAGTGGACACGGTGATGACAGCTGCTCTGTCTTTTCCAGCGTCCTGCGTCCCATAACTTTGTGTGTGAACAATAAAGTGGAGCTGTGGGTTAATGCAGGCATCTTGGTAATAACTATGTTCTCCCTCCCTCTTTTCTTATCCCTTCCTCCTTCCTCTCTCTTTTTTTCCTTCCCAGTGACATATTTGATGCCATGTTTCCCGTCACCCACATTGCAGGTGAAACAGTGATCCAGCAAGGTACGTACACGATTCCCTAAAACCTGGCCTTTTTATTTAAAACCTTGTTATTTCACATTCATATTCAATTCAGATAATATGTCCACACCTGTACAGCATCACAAGTTGCACTCGTACACAGAGACATTACATGAAGACGCCTGCCCTCGGTCACACGCTTGCTCAGTCACTCCCACCTACTCGAAGACATCCAGGAGTATATCACTCCTAATTTGGTGATAATAAGTCCAGCTAGCTTTGCAGGGCCAGCGGTCCCAGGCACCCCATGAGTGTGGTATATACTATATACAGCACCGATGTCATGTCTAATGTCTGGACTACTGTGCAGTTTCAGGAAAGCGGTGCTTTACTGACCCATCACACACTATTTACACGCAGCTAGGAGTTATCGACTCGGAGGCTGTAGTGGTTCTTAAACAAGGGAGAATGTTGAGAATTTTATCGCAATCCATATGATACAATTAATTATTGTAATTGTGTCCTGGTGGATGGTGGTGCTGTGATTGGGCCTGTTATCTCACTGTATTGGCTACTGTAAGTTCCCTATCCGGCCTGTGACCCACATCAACATTGTCAGTACAGATACCAAATATCCTGTTTTTAATTTTGGGTTACAGCCATTTAATAATAGGTACAACAATTAGCTTGTGCTGAAACAGGCCACTGGTCTGCAGATCTGCAGAGTCTGTGTGCTCATGCATGCTCTGGTCAAATATTTGCCTTCACTCTTAGGCACGGGGGGTATGGGAGAGCGCAACACAAAGAGCTGAGAAGCAAAGTGATAAAAGACAGGAAGGGTAGAAGGAAAAAAAGACAGAGTGAGAGGGAATTGAAAGAGAGATAGATGACATGAAAGAGAACGAGGCAGAGACGGAGAGCGGGAGATAGCAGAGGGCCAGGTTGCAGCAGGTTGTGTGTGTGTCTGGGGTCTCCTCTGGGACACCATCAAACAGACAGGGAGCATTCTGGGTGACAAATAGAGCTGTATGATAAACGAGCACTCTCCTCTCGGTATTAATTAGCCGTGTGAACTTCTGTGAACTTTACACACAGGGTGCCCCTAGCTTTTCAGCTTTTTTAGTGAACGTCCACACAAGAATACAGCGACACAGTCTTACGCATGAAGTTGGTAGCACTGAAGTGCACACACGTATGCTTTGTCCCATGCGTCCTCATGGATCATTACCCACTTATCCGTATCTCTGAAGGGAGTTGTATTTAAACGGGATTGTAGGAGGTCACTGCAGGCATAGGCTCATGGTGGCTGTCAATCCTCTTTAATGTTTTTCCTTGAGCCCCGTGTAACAGATAGCATAATTAAAGGGACACGCTGCCATTTTTCAGCCTTATCTCCAGACTGGATGCTTTTAGCGGATCCGTGTCATTGACAGGGATCCATTCTGCAAATCAAATAACATTCAGAGTTACAAGCCTGGCACGTAAGGTCCTGTTCCAACATCTCATGCAGACATTAGATACGTTGTTTGTATGTTGTCTATAGATTTAGTTCATAGTATTTTAATCAGAAAACATGTAAAAGAGAACAAAAAGCAATGAAGTAGTCTTAGATGAAAAAAAGATGCAAACTTGTTCCCACTGAGCCCATAAAGGAAAATGTGAGTCCATGTCTATTATGACTAGTAGCAGCGGAACAGACCAGATTTAAATGACATCTTTGATTGTATACTAGGAATCTTTCAATCATTTTTAATAAGGTGTTGTAAGCTCCACACGCTCAGGCACTTTTTGTTTCAGAGTTTCCACTGTTAAGCCACACAAGCAGTATTAATGAGCGCTGCTGTTGCTGCAACCCTCCACTGGCAAGGGCCCTACTGTATTTCACAAAGATATTGGCAGGCCCAGTGAAATATGTATTCTGGTGGAGCCAGCGGCGTCTTTGACGATGTGTCTGCCCTCAGGCTTTTAGAAGCCTTCAATTCATAAAGACCCAGGGAAAAGTGAGTGTTACGCATAGTGCTGTTCTCCTTCCCTCAGGGTTAAAAGTCCCCCTTTATTAATTAAGCAGTGGTAAATAAAAGGATGAGTCTTCTCAGCTGGTTCAAAGCCAGTTTTTCTAATCTCTCATACAAACTGTTCTCATCTTTGTCCTCCAGGTGATGAAGGAGACAACTTCTATGTGATTGACCAAGGTGAAGTGGATGTAAGTGGCACTCACACTGCTCGTGCATACACAAAAATGCAATTTTCACCCACTTTACTTTATCTTATTATGAATAAAGTGGATTAAATCAAATAAACACAGTTTTGATGGTCCAGATTTATTTACCTGTTTTCCACAAGAGGACACTTTTGCTCAGTAGGAAAACCCAGCCTCCTTTACAGCTACAGTATGGACAGGTTATATTGGTTTGTCCCCCTGCTTTGTTCTGTTCAAAGTCGGGTCTCACGCCGATGACAATCTGGACATGGCGCTAGGCCTCAGAGCTTGGGAGGCCAGAAAAAACTGAGGAGATCTTTTGTCTGTCACAGTATGGTAGACCTAAGGGGAGAGATAAAACAGAAGCTGACGGAAAGTTAAACAGGAAGCGACCTTATCAGCTTACAGTGGCCAGCACAGAAAGAGTGGGTAAGAGGAGCAAAGTAGGTTGGCAAGCCTGGCCAAGCGAGCACAGAGTCAGTGCACCTGAGACACAGACTGGAGGAAGTGTATAAACCCAGCCAGAAGGGATGGGGGCCCCTGATAGTCCAGATCACGCAGTGACTTAATTCTCTTGTTTTAATACGTTATGAGGTCTGTTCCTGTGTTCTTGTGAAATTGCTGTGAGCAGCAGTTGTTGTGCAGATGTTCTGTTGCTCTGGCTGGTTCTATATCATGCTTTACTGTATATAGCATGATTTTGTGTTTTGTGGGGTTTCCTCACATTTTTCTTCCCATTCTAATTTATTTCTCTGTCTCCACTATACGAGTCGTGTGTCCCCAATTCATAATACAGTAGATCCCCATTTGTTACGGTGCTTGGTCACTCATCTGCAGCAACACAACTTCATTTTCTCCACCAGTGAGTTTAGCTGGAGGCGGTCTGCTCCTGGCTGGAACTTTAACCTCTCTCTGTCTGTCACCAGTGAACCTAAGGCATCTGTTACCACAGCCACGACTCTGTCAGTCTGCACTTAAGCTTGTTGAAGACCTCTGTCCTAGACCCTCGCCTCCAAACATCTCAGTCTTTCTGCACGAAGCCGCCTCCTCCCATCCTCAGCTCCGGCACTAAGCTGCTTCAAGCTCACTGCCGAGGTTATTAAAGTGTGGAGATGTCTCTCATTAGACAGGGGTGTAAATCTGCCGGCATACCATAAGTATATTCACTTACAGACGTTGGCCTGTATTTACAGTATACGAGTGCACCACAAAGCAAATTAAAGATTTAATGATCTTGTTGGAATAAAGTGCTAAACATAATCAAATATTGACAATATATTAATCACAGATGATTATTTCTGACATTTTGTGAGCAATTATCTATAAGAAAATTCACTTTAACTATAATTCAAGCAGCTGATTTGTAAGCGTGGGCTCATTTTATGCTTATTTTTAGGGTGGATTTGGCATTTGAGAATTATTAGAAATAATTGTGGCTGAATAGCTGGAGACAGACGTTCTTTCACAAACATTACGACGACTCATGAGAAAACATATGCCAACAGACACAAACAGCGATACACACAGATACGGCCTGCTCACCCACCTTCCAGTACTTGTCACCGCTTAACTACCACCAGACACACATAATTTGCTGTAAGTATTTGCTTTTGGAAAATACCTCAGCTGTGAGACGCCGTATATTGTTCACAAGTTTAATTTCCCATCATAGTGAACTTCATTTTACCTACCTTCTGCAGTAAAAACTACAATTTCGTATAGTTTTCTGCCATTTTACACTTTCACAGCATTGATCTATTGTTCTTCTCGACTTGTTGTAACCAAATACAGCTCTCTGTGTCTTTGTGACTTTGAAGCCATCCCAGTTTATAGTTAAGGTTGTGTCCTCTGTGGTCGACTCCGAGCCCTGAATAATGGCTTGCAACAATTCTGTCAATTCAGAGCAGCCATCGGAGGGATAAACTTTCCCTCCCTCTCTGTCCTCCTTTCTGTCTGTGTTATTAAGTCAGCAAAGTAGTGGATAGTGTGTCGACAGGTGAAACTGTAACGGCCCCAGAGACTGCCTGAATGACTCTCAGTGAGGCTGTTTGTCTGAGGAGCTACAGTTGCCAGCCTAAATACAGCTGTGCATGTGAGCGTGTGCGTGTACTGTACTGTGGGTGATCAAGCATGTGAAAATGCACGCCGTAGATCCTAATTGTCCCTAATTGTCATGCTCTGTCTGCAGGTGTATGTGAACGGGGAGTGGGTGACCAGTATTGGGGAAGGAGGTAGTTTTGGAGAGCTGGCCTTGATATATGGGACCCCCAGAGCTGCCACAGTCAAAGCCAAGACCGATCTCAAACTGTGGGGCATCGACCGCGACAGCTACCGGCGCATCCTGATGGTATGAACGTCTGCACACTGACAACTATAAAAATACATCTTTACAAACCATGTATCACAACATGTCATTGGTAATACTTGGAGTAATTATTTTCCTTCTCATTCACTTAAAAGTCTTTAAAAATCATTTTCTATTACTTCATATACACATGGATGAGTGTATCCTCTCACCTTAGGGACCCTGGATCTTTTCTAGACCAAGAAAGGCAAAAAATGAAAAAGCTCCTACACACACTTCCCGCTCCGAGAGCTTATCTTTCAGGAATGTCTAAATGTTTAAACTGGAAACACAAGGGGATCTACTCTAGCTGTCATATACAGTATGTGCATGTATACGCACGTGCGCGTGAACACACACACACCTTTTGTGTGTTATGGAATGATTCATATCTATGTGTGTTAGCGAGAGACTTCATGCCCAACTAAATATTTCCTCAGATGCACTTTATTGTGAAAAATTTTGATAACCTCCAATTAACCTTCAAACCACCTGTGTTCGTCTGAGCAATTAATTATTTGAAACCTGCAGAGAAGGAACAAGGTTTGTGTTTGGAGCTTCCAGCGCTCAGTGTGAAGTTGGCACTGACCACGCAGCTCTCATGTCACCTCTTAAGCACATAGTTTAACTGAGGCCACAATGTGCCCGGGTAACCTTCCTTTGATAGGATTCTCTTTCTTTCTCTCCAGCTGTCATTTCTTCATCCTTCATTCCTTACCGCAGCAGTAGGCGGGAAGACGGGATGAAGCAGAATTCAATTATGAGAACCTGTAGTTAATTATTGATGTCAGTGATTTGTAAAGCCTTTATAAATGTGGTATTCTGGCAGCACCTCGGGCCAACACAGTGTGTGTGTGTGTGTGTGTGTGTGTGTGTGTGTGTGTGTGTGTGTGTGTGTGTGTGTGTGTGTTCCCCAGTAAAACAATGCTGACTTCTCGTGTCTGCAGCTGGTTAGAAGCTCAGGAAGGTGCAATGCCTCTGCCATCAGTTTCTTCACTGCTGCTCCTCTCTCCTGCTTTTGCATGACAAAGTCTCTTTGTCATACACTGATCTTTGATTGAATACTTAGACATTTTTGTACATTTACATATACATTTACATATTACATATACAAATTCAGAACATTATCCCTTTAGCCTGTATCCATCTGTACATACACCATCACCAAGATAGAACTGACACATGGCATAATCCACATCATCAAAGCTGGTCTTGATAACACAGTTTAACATTCTGAAGACTGACACCAGACAAGGCAGCTCTTCAAAACCAAAAACTAATTATATAAAAAAACGAATTATCATTTACTATGATGAACGCATACTTTCCAAATTTGACGCCGCCTGTCAGACAATACCCACTTTGTTGTCACCTTGGTATTTAAACACAGCTACAAACAAAGCCTTTAACAAACTAACAGACCACCGTCAACAAACAGAGCACAAGACGAAAGGAGACGAGGAGAAATGATATCTCCTGGTCCTCTTTTATGTTTCACGTTGGACAGAGATGAAGGCGATGGGGATGTGGATGCACGGCGCGGTTGGTTTAATCTGGCTTTGCTCCACACCTAAACTCTTTGATGAGTCTACCTCAAAGACAGCAAGTAGACACAGAGCCTGGTTCGTCTTTAACCGCAGGAGGAGCACAACACATCAGGAGCAACAGGAGTCTGAGCTGCGTTTTGTACATAAAACATATGCCCTGGCCCTCCCAAGTAGAGAGGAAGGACAAGGACAGATGCAGATAAAAAGAATGCAAAGTGAACAAAGATGTGCACCACCAAAAATGTCAACTTGAACCTTTGGAATAAGATATTTCAGAAAGGATCATTTTCATTCCTTTCACCCTAGTTGATGCAACTGACATCACTCTGGCCCACCCTCCTTCCTCCATTCGCATAAATCAGGCCTGTAATGTAATGTTATGTACGCACGGTAAGCCTTTAAGCATAGCAAGCCTGTCTGAGGAGCTCCACAGGGCTTAATGAAATCAGAAGACCAACCCCACATGTCTGTGGAGATGATGGGGTGCGTGTGTGTGTGTGTGTGTGTGTGTGTGTGTGTGTGTGTGTGTGTGTGTGTGTGTGTGTGTGTGTGTGTGTGTGTGTGTGTGTGTGTGTGTGTGTGTGTGTGTGTGTGTGTGTGTGTGTGTGTGTGTGTGTGCAGATAGTACATATGTCAGCTCTTGTATTTGATAGCCTGTATGTAGTCACCATGAAGCTTCATCTCTGCAGACACAGCAGCGAAACATAACTGGCGGAACTAAAAACAGACTGCATGTGCCCACATGCGCGCACACACACACACAAAACACGTACGCACGTGCACCCGAGTCGCTTCTCCAGGAGGGAGGCGATGCTCACTTGAATTCCTTTAATCAAGTTGTTTACGATTTTGAGTTTGACATTGGCTCACTTGGGAACATTTTCTCCCCTTTCAAGACAAAATGTGAAATTATATGAAATTAGAGGCAGCAGCGGGACTCAGGCACTTATGCACTAAAGACACCCCAAGCCTCAATATATCATTTCCATATGCAAAGGCAGGCACACGGCAGACAAAATTGTCTCTCCTCACTCTCCCTTTTTCTCTTTATGTTCCTGCGCCCTCTGAGTGGTTCTGTGCGGGGAAGGCGGGCAAACAGGGGAAATGCATTTAGGGAAGGGGTCCTCTGGGTTTAAACTTGTCAGGAAGCACCTGATGTTCATGGCAGAGCCGGAGAGGGGGAAGTCCCCTGCCTGGTGGGTGGGGTGGGCCACACACACAGACACACACGTGCTATGAACATTACCGCATACAAGCCCCGAAAACTGCGACCCTATGAACTATTGATTTCTTAATAATAGTGCTGATTGTCTGGAGTTTTTTTTTTTTTTTTTTTTTTTTTTAGGAATCTTAGAGTTTGACACCTTTTGATTCTTTATGACCAGCTGGCATCATTTAAAGTGTGTGAATCTTCAGTCCACATCATAACCTAAAAAGAAGAGTTTTAGTTGCTTTAACTGGAAAAATAAATGCATCCTTAGAAGTAGTAGAAAACTTTATATTATGGTACCAAACTGCAATAAATCAGTACTAAACACATGACATAATGATCACAATATTTTCTGCAGAATTATCACTTTTCCAATTTTATCATAGATGTACAGTCTCACCATGCAATTTCAGAGCGGAGGGATTGGTCACATGGTGAATGTGTGTTCCCCATTTGTTTTACAGGGCAGCACACTGAGAAAGAGAAAGATGTATGAAGAGTTCCTGAGCAAAGTCTCCATCCTTGGTAAGTGTGTGTGTATGTGCATCCAAGCACCTGCGATTACATTTATTTGCTGTATTGCTCATTTCCGCATTTGTGAATATGCTTTGTGTACAGTCCTAATCTTCTTGCACTGTTCATACTCAAGCCACACTGTGATGATGATGTGTGGACATCTGTGGAAGAAGGAGTTAAGCTAAGCCTCCTCTCCCACTGGAATTCGCTTAACACCAGGCTACTCAGGCCATTAAGTTTTGAGGAATGGCGAATGAGATTCATTCAGAGTTCCAAAACGAGCTGCAATTGGAAGTGACATGTCATCTCTTTCCACTTGATCGTGTGTGTGTGGTGTATAGAGTAAGGCCATGCCCCCTGTACAGAGTTATTAGCTGGCTGAGTAAACACATACACTCAATTCAGGTCTTAGGAGAACGTCTGTGCAAGGTCCGCTCTCTTTTCATTCACCTCCTTTCTTCTGAGCTCCTTCTTTGACAGCCTTGTTGAGGCCTGTATTCAAACGCTCCCTGTTCCAAGTGCTTTTCCTCTCTTCATTCTTCTTTCTCTCGCTCTGCTTCTCCGCTCTACCTCTCTGAATTGGAGGAGGGGTAGGAGGCGGGAGTGTTTTTGTTTGTCTTTGATTTTTAAGATAGCCATGAAATTGGGTACAAGCCCTTGATGTCGTAAAGTGAAGGGGGGGACAACATGTTCTTTGTCACACACACACACGCACGCACACACACACACACACACACGCACACACACACAGTCTCTGACATCTCAATGTCTCTCTCCTAAGTGTGTGCTATGTATGTGTGCAGCAAGGTGATCCAAGTGGGTGCAGGCTTTGCGGAGCGTGAAATGTAGGTTCTTTAGTCAGTGCGTTTGTGTATCACGTTACTTGCCAAGCTGTTAAGGATCAGCTCTATAGGACCTGCCGCTTTAGCTTGCAGCTAGACAGAGGACATCCATCTGGGGCGGGCAGACACTACGGCCCCACCAGAGGGGACACTGGACACCTCCAAAGCACCAGACGTCACCTTAGTTAATCCTAAGTATACACATTTGCGCACACAAACACACAGAGTCAACCAGACTCACTGGGATCAGTTACTGAGCACATCAGGACACAATAGTCTCAGACAAAGAGTTTTATGATTCTAACTCATGTCTTAGTCAAATGTAAACATTGAATCATCCTTTCATCCAGACAAAGCTAAAGATGAGGAGTCGCATTCCAAACACAGATGCATCTACAGTTCAGATTAGGCAACACTATTCAGCTGAATTGCGAAAAAGGATGAGCTCTTTCACGAAGTCTTATTTGTGGAGATACATTTATTAGTCTGCGCCCTTTCTAAAAATAAGCATAAGTATGGAAGTTGCTCTAAACTCCTATGGTTGCAGCATTTTTCCCAATGAAGATGTGTGACCGTCTGTGTTTTTGGTTTCAGTATGAATACCAACAGCCTCTAGAAATATCCCAGGCTTAACCACGTCACTGTGCATGCGGTTGGACAGTAGGAAAGACAGCTGTCGCCACTGGTTCTCAAGATCAACACAAGCTGAAAAAGATTTTTGATATTACTTTTTAAAATTCTGCAGAACCTCAGAATAAACATCTATTTCACTGTTACGAGGGAGAGATTTAATATATTCATTTACATTTTATTTTTTAAAGCAAGTCCACCTACAGTAACTGGAGATTCGTCTTTTCTACTGAGCAAACATGACTCTAAAATTGGTTCGCACTGCATGTTATATATGAATGGCTGGTTGTGCTTTAGTCTGTTCTGTACATACAAGCACCACACAGATGCTCTTATCTACAGCAGTTTACCCCAAGCATAGCGGAGACATCCCCCTCAACCTCTCTGTCCTAGTATGTACATCTTGAGCTTTCTATTATATGGTATATTACAGTAAGACCTGACTTAGCCTCAAGGATGACAGCAGTCTGTCACCACACCCAATAATCAGTAGAACAGAGATTTAGGGGTTCGTTTCAAGGTGTCTAAGCTCCATGAGGCCTCTGTATAAGAGGGAGGGGAGAAAGTGGGATTTGAGATGTACAGTAATGATCCTTGATGAATGACTGGATTAGCTTAAGGCTGGAGTTATCATTCCCACCAGCTTCCAGTACTGAGCAAGAAACAACCCTCTCATATGTAACATGTAAAAAAGTGGTACACCCTATTTCTGCTCAGTGAATGTACACACTGTTCACACCGAGGCATGTTTGTTGTTCATTTACAGAATCTTTGGATAAGTGGGAACGTCTGACCGTGGCTGACGCTTTGGAGCCAGTTCAGTTTGAGGATGGAGAGAAGATAGTGGTGCAGGGAGAACCTGGAGATGATTTCTTCATTATCACAGAGGTAAGTGTGTGTGTGTGTGTGTGTGTGTGTGTGTGTGTGTGTGTGTGTGTGTGTGTGTGTGTGTGTGTGTGTGTGTGTGTGTGTGTGTGTGTGTGTGTGTGTGTGTGTGTGTGTGTGTGTGTGTGTGTGTGTGTGTGTGTGTGTGTGTGTGTGACAGTTACCGAGCTACACAGTATCTGTGTAGCTCGGTAACTGTCACATTTCCTGTACGCCGTGTGTGTTGACATAGGAGGCCCCAGACCTTATATGGTCTGATGACATCTACATCAACTCTGTCATCGTGCACAGACGTTGGTGGGCTCTGTGCGGAGATCGGAACTGATCCCGTTTTACTGCCACCAGCAGACACGCTGTATGAAGACCTACTGTGCAGGAGCAACCCCCATCACACTGCAGGCTTTGTGGAAGTGGGGCCCCTGGCGTAGCTGCGTGGAGGGCCCCCTGCCTGTCATCCTACCACACGTTTGATTAATTCCATACTTACACAGCTTTTGCCAGGGTCAAGTCAAGGGGCTCTGTCTAAAGGGGGGTGATGTAGCAGTCTGCTGTCATTTGGGTCTAACCTTCTACGTCCATTAAGGTTTGTGTGTCTCACAGTGTCACTCTGCCAGTTACTGTGTCCAGTTTATCTACAGTGTGTCAATCAAGAATCCTCATGAGAAGTCCACAGTGTATAGGAGTGTGCTGATAGATTCTCCTCCTGATCCATGCTCGTCTCTCTCTGACTCCATCTGCATCCCTCTAGTAGAACACTGCACTGTGTTTGTTGGGGTGCATTCGCCACTCCTCGGGGGAACCAGATTGGGGTTTAGGGCACTGATATTAGTTAGCAATGCATGACTCATCAGTCTCAGGCTTTGGAGTTTGGGGGATTATTGGGATTTTCCTTTAGGATGAAGAGAGTAGGTGCAGAGGGCAGGAAGAAGCAGTTAAAGCAGGGCGCATATACTGTAGCTGTTTGCCATTGTCACACAGATACAGTGCTTTACACTCATCACTGAGGAACGGGGGCAACGTTACGACATCTTGCATCTTTCTCCCTTTTCACTCCATCCCTCCCTCTTTCTGCTTTACTGTCTGTCATTCTGCCTCTCATGCAGCAGGGCCCGACTTTCCCAGAGCAGGGTGGACTGTGGTGGAATGTGTGTTGCTGACTTTCACACGGGGTCAGGAGGCACAGCCTCCCGAGAGGCAGATGAGAGAGAGAGAGAGAGCGAGGGAGACACCGAGCCAGAGAAAAAGATGAGTCAAAGAGGGCAGGGAGGGACATATGGCTTAGAGAGGGTTGATTCGGGAAGGACCGCAAGTAAAGAGGGAGGGAAGGATTTTATGTGAGTCGGTTTCAAGTTTAGGCTCACCACAACTCTGTGCACTTGCCATATTCTCCTGTAGTGATTCTGTTTTCATGTGTGCACATTTATTCTTGTCAGTGGTTTGTTCAGTCACAGCTTTCCCATTTGTCCCATTCATGGACAGCCTCCCTCACTCTTACCTTATTGTCTGTTGTTGGTTCTGCGGTTTTGGAGCATGAGACCCACAATCACTCGGAGGTGGGATTTACAGCAGGGAGGTATAGAGACATCACTTTCTTTGCCCTCGGAGACGAGTGTGGCGTTAATGAAAGGTGACATGTTTACATTTTTTTTCTTGCATTGTTCAAACAAACCTTTATGGAACTCCAGGGCCGTGAAAACACCACCTCGCCCCTCCTTACACCGACACATCCTCACTTATCTCCCTTCTTCAACGCTGACATGCAAACTGAACTCACTTTATACACAAAAAAAACCTTCTGGTCCCTAAATTGTTGTAAAGGAGAAGAATAAAACATTGTTAGATGTCAGTGTGAGTTTTTAAATTAGGTGTTGTAATAAATAAGTACATTTTTGTAGCATGTATGGGTGCAACAACCGCATCATCGGCCTAATATCATGTACATCCATGAAAAGTCATCCCATCATGTCATTACATTTTTCAAAAATGAATTAACCTGCCACTATTTTTCACTTAGTTTACTGTAAGTGTCAACTTTAATAGACTGTAGGTGCCCCCTTATGCTTCAGCGCAATTCAGTTAATGGAGCTTAACGCTGCTTTTACAGACTGGAAATCAATGCAGTTACTGAATGAAGTTCTTCCCTGCAACCACGTGATGACGAGATAGCTAAAGATTTATAGGCCTTCACTGATTTTGGAACTTGAAAAGAACCGTGTTCCCAGGCCGTTTGTTGCTCTTATGTACTGTATGTAAGCGAACGGGTCAGCGTCAGTAAGTCATCTGTGTGCGTGTTAGTGTTTTAGTGAGAAGGTGCAGAGACTGTTAGCGCTGGGTGGCCTCGTGAACAGGCTACTCAGGATATCAGCTTTCCTTCTCCGTCTCTGTTTGTGCCTCTCTGACCCACTCTCTCTGCACCTGATGTTGATCCAGTGGTTGTTACTTCCTCTGTTGAAGACACTGCGCTTTGACATGTTACCACGGGCCAGGTTGTTACGCTCCGCATGTGGTGTGTGTTCATGCATCGTAAGTGGACTCACTTTCTTTCCACCAACTTTCCTTTTGTGCCTGTTCTCTGTGCTAGTCTCTCCTGGTGTCTGGTAGCATGCTGAGGAGGATCTGCGTTGTTTATAAAAGAAATATCTGTGGAGCAGATCGTGGCCCCTGGGGTGGTACATAGTCAGGATTGTTATCTGGACCACACTGAATGAGGCCTGCTCACAAATTAACTACTGTACTTGATGGTGCTGCGCTGTTTCACATTCTTTGTTTGGGCATGAAGGGAAAGGAGAGGAATCAACTGGTTGTAAACACAGAAGATGCAATGCTGCACCTCCCTCGCTCGCTCCATTCACAGATCCCTGTGTTTTGTCTGCCCTTCCGTTGCTTGTCTTTTATTTGAATTCACGAAAACTGAGCAGGGATTTCAAAACAGAGGTGGCAAAGTGTGATTATGACAGCGTGCGTTGGAAATATTAAGTGTTATGGCAAAAATATACGTAAAACAGTCACTTTTCAACTCCAGTGATCAGACAGAGGATAAAGTATGTGTTTGCTGATAAGTTAATCAGACTTAGGCAGAACAGCGAACATGCGTCTCGCTTGGTTTTCCTCCAACCCTTTTCAAAAGCTGTTTGTGTTTGCTTGGTGACACCTGTGGAATCGGAATCACCAGCTGCCTATCTCAATATGTCCCGCTTCCACTATTCACTAAAACACTCATTTATCTTGTCCAGTCATGTCTGTTTGTGGGGATTTTGGTCTGTGACTATCTTTGGCTAATGTAGATTCACGCTACATTTAAATGTCATAAACTGTGCATTTAAAAGCCAGCGTGACGATGTATCACAAAAGCAAACTGTGAAATATCAGCCTGCCTTTTGTTGCTGCTGCTGCTGATATTAATGATGATGCATGGTCATAAGGAGCTACTGCTATTGCCTCGACCAGCACTAGGACCCAGCAGACACAGTAGGTAAGTGGGCTGGGTGATTGAGTTAATATTTAATCACTAGGCTTAATTAGACAAATTTCATGCAGTAGCATGAAATACTTTTCATGTGTCAAGCTTGTCAGGTCATGCTAAAAACCACTTATACTGTTTTCAAATTACACAAAAATTTATTAACGTCCTGCCTCAAACACTGAGTAAATATTACATGTAACTGCACGACTGTATGACGAAGAACGATTTAATTACAGTATATAGTTACAGGTTTGATGTCTTTATTTACGCTATCCAGCAGGTCCCGTGTTAAAAAGGATCAACTCAAAGCAGCAAATGGAAACACTCTTGGGCCTCCTGTGTTTTTGTCGTGGTTTCTGTGACTGGCTGTTTCCACAGTTGCTGGTGATGGACCTCGTATAGTAAGACATTAGCTACATAATGTGTTGGAATCCTCCTCTGGGAATGCCCCAAAGGCGTCACTGACATCAGCCCCACTCACTGGTTGCTGGACAGTTTCTGCAGCTGTCTCGCAACAGAACAACACAAATGAAGGTTTGCAGAGATTAAATGTCACGGTCAGCGTCGCTCTGGAACATCTCACCTGCAACTTTTAAATAGATTTCTTTAGTCAGACAGTTTTGATCATGTCTTGCTATTGACAAGTCTGATGCATCTTGTCTTAGTGAGTAAGCAGTTCCCTGTTGCTATCTTTTAAATTGCTGTAACCACACTGCTGTGTTGCATGTGTGCAGGTCGTGACATCTGTGCGCAGACTGGTGAGATTTACTGTGAAAGTGACTCTCACACAGTTCTCCACTCATTTAAATGCTATTTTAATCTTCTCCACAGTTAATTTCAAGCACAAACTCCCTCAGTTATACACGTACAGCCCTGTCTTTGTGTGCCTGTAATAAGTAGCTGGCAGTTTGGGGGTTCTCATTAAAGCTCATTATATTCATATTTAGCAATATTAACTTGGTCAGCACAGGGCAGAGAGGACAGAGAAGGATTAGAGAAAGTCAGAGAGGCGTAGAACGGACAAATCTGTTTTCCAACACGGGCTGAGACGAGCTGGGAAGTTCATCAACTGACTTTTCATTGCCACAATGAACTTAAACACATGCCAGTCGACACTTGAAACACAAACTGCGCTTGTAAACCTATGATGTACATGGCAGATCCTTGCGTTCGTAGTGTTTGATTATACGTAGTGGTATCAGATAAAACCTTCCAGAAAGTGTACAGTATCACCAGCTGCACAACACAACAACACGAACGATTGGGCTCATGTGAACGGAAACATGATTTCCCCCCTTATACTTTTTAGATGAGTCACACGCACAACAGGCAGCGGACAGTGGTAACATACACAGCACGGTTGTCGGTCTGTCCAGCAGACATCAGCTGTTCCCAGCTCAGCTCACATTCTCACGGTATGTGTGTATGTGAACTTGCATGTTTCTTTGTGCGGCTTTTCACTCCATCTGCGTCTTTAGGTCCTTTGTTATCACTCCCTGGCTGTGCGCGCGAGCAAATGCAGCACATACCATGTGAATTAGCGAGTGCCAGGTGCTATCGCAGCGTTTTGGTTGTAATATACATGTGTTTTTTGTGCTGCGGGGTCAGTTGAGGGGACTGCGTTGGAGTTCCCTCCGCTTGGACTGGGGTGTTGTTTCCATTTTGTGGATGGGTACTGATAGATGGGATTATGTTATGGAGACCCCGAGGAATCATTTCATCCTCTAATGGACTTAGATGTTTGTATTTATTGCGCTCTGGAGGAAATAAAGCAGAACCAATTACATTTTTACAATTAGATGCAGTTCTGTGTTCCTGCTCGTGCTCATCTCAGAGACCCGGTGTCAGTTCCACAGGAAAGTGGGGTCAATCCTGTGCACCTGTGTTTTTATGTAGTGAAGGGATTTCTTCTTGACTTAATCCTCCTGATGATTTTCAGCTCATTGCTGAATCTGAAGCCACCCCCTCCTCTCCTCTATCTTTTTCAACACCCCCCACCACTAATATCTTGTTCTTCCTCTTATCCCTGCCTGTCTTTCATATACTTCAACTCTCTCTCTTCTCTTTTTTCCAGGGAATAGCCTCTGTCCTGCAGCGCAGGTCTGACAATGAGGAGTATGTGGAGGTTGGACGCCTCGGACCCTCTGACTACTTTGGTGAGCGACTCTGGGCCCGACACATTTGGATTCAGAGTGATTGCGTTGGCACTAACCTCCTCCTCCGTGTGCAGGTGAAATCGCCCTGCTGTTGAACCGCCCCAGGGCGGCCACTGTAGTCGCCCGCGGTCCGCTCAAGTGCGTGAAGCTGGACCGGCCTCGCTTCGAGCGCGTGCTGGGGCCGTGCTCGGAGATCCTAAAGAGGAACATTCAGAGATACAACAGCTTCATCTCTCTCACCGTGTGACGCGTCAGCCCCCGTGGGCATCACCAGCAGGGGGTGGGCAGCGGCGGCAGCATCAGCAGCAGCAGAGTGTTGGTCTGTGGGTGGGCAGGGGTGGGGGCGTGGGGGTCAGAGGGTTTTAAATTTACACTGACGAGATGCTTATTTCCTGCCTTTTTTCCTTTTCGCGCATTTCTTTTTGTGACACAGCTTTATGTCCAGAACAACATGCAGGAGTGTGAAAATGCAAGCGAGGACAGACACTCGTCTCATTACATATGTAAATTAGTCTTCTATACAGTGTGTCAACTGTAAGTGGCGCATGCTTCTAAAGTGACAGGAAGTGACGATTGTACTTTGATGATGTGTGGGGACAAATTCAGCTTTCTTTTTCACTTCAGGGTGCGTGTGGTGCCATTTGTTTATAGGTCACAGCCGACCGGCACCACGGTTCCCTAAACCGTAGGAGTAGAGGTGCAATAAAACAAAGACAAAGCATATTCTTGGCTGTTTTATTCACTTTTCCTGCTTTTTAAGTGTGCACATTTACTGCTGCTGTTAGAGGCAGTGATATGTTCATATTTTAATATTAGGTGGTGTGTGTCCATTAAAAGTCCTCCCACTCTGATGCTCCCTGCAGAGGTTGGGTCTGATCTGGGAGCTGTGGTATTCCAAAGGAGCCGTAGTGTTATCAGTCCCAACCACACACACATGTAAAACAGATTTATACACCTACACCGTCTCAGGACCTAAAGAGTCTATAAGAAACACACACACGACTCCTGATGCTTTTTAACGCTGTTTCTGTTCTGTGTTTTATTGCTAGCGAAGCTTTTTCAGATTCTGGGTCAATATGACAGTTTGATGAAGCTCTTTTTAAGATGACTTCAGTTTGAAATATATATATTTAAGATGTAAACATACTCGTGTGTTGCATTCCTTTGATCTACTGTAATCTGTCAATGCACAACTGACCCAGCAACTGTATGACTGCATAAAACGCAACCTCAACAAGTCTTTCTGTATTCTCTCACTCTGTACAGTATCACCGAACCATCTTGAGCAAATAAAGATCAGCCTCTGAAATCCTTTGATCGGATTTGATAAGTTCTCTTGATCTGTTCCTCCCTGTCTCGCTGTGAATGTGACTCACATTCACATTCTCGGCCCCTCTTTCCCAACTTCTGCTCCCTCAGCTCCGCTCCGTAAAGCGGCGAAAGATCTTCCTGGCTCCCTTCACCCTCCTCTGCCTTCCATCCTTCTCACATTAAGCCAAGTGTCAGTCATCTGTCAGTGGGCCCCGTCAGAAAGCCTCGGAGTTCCTCCCAGCCAGGTTTCCACGCCGAACTAAAGCCTCCACAGCTTTGACACATTCCTCCTCTTCTTAATGCCCACTAAATCAACTGAGGAATGTGCCCCCAACTCGCTGACATAGAGTTTAGTTTACCCCACACACACACACTCACACATACGACTTCATCACTTTGACAATACACACACACACTGAGCCCATACTGTAAACATGAAGTTTGGGGTTTTCAGATCAGTGATGTATTTATCTGCCTGATTTTTTTTTTCTGATTTTTTTAGTTGAAAAGAGTCTGATGTCGGCAGTTGTGACAATTAACTATATTTTTTCGTACTTTTGAGTTTTTATTCTGACATTTCATAATGTTTTAAGCCCTGTTCTTCATCTCAATGTTTCCTCTTGCAGCGTATCTCCATCACCCCGTTCGTGTGGTGCAGCTGATGCTTTAGCTAGTCCTCAAACTGAGCCAAACAGGTGAATACGCACCATAATAGTTACTTAAAGATGAACTGACCTTAAGTCAAACCCTACAATTAAGATGTTCTGAAGCCAAACTAACAGGCGCTTCTGTGTCAACAGACCCACCTCTCTGACAACCAAGTGTCGTCAGTGGACAAAAGTCCAGTAATCAGAGCCGGAGATGGGATTGTTCTGTCAAACACCCACAGGGTTCAACCCTTCCACTGGATTCCTTGTTGATAACACTGGTAACACCAGGAAGAACCTGTGATTTCAGCACCTTGTTGTTCGGGGCCACTGGATCAGCAACTAACACTAACTAGAACTAAGGTCTATTTGAAGTCATTCAGGTCTGTGCCCTCGTTGCCCTCTTCTCTCAGCTCCTGTTCTTTGCTGCAGTCGGTTCTCCTTTAGTGGAGTGTGTTCAGGGTGGAGTCTGCAGGACGTCTGTGGTTTTCGGTGTCCAAACGAACCAGCGGGGCCTCTGAGGTTGTGCTCGTCCACAAGAATTGATCTCAGCATGTGAATCTCTTGCCTCCTCATTTATGCCACGGCGTCTTCAGCGCATTGCTCCGAATTCCAGGTTTTACGCATTGATTGCCAAAAGTTTACAAGACGAGACAGCTGGGAGCGATTTTGTGTGAGTGTGTGTGCTTGCTTCTGTACACAACCACCCATGGTCTCCTGAGAGGATGTTTTATTTGGTGCCTGTGCATTTAGATCTGGCACAGCCCTCGGCCCCTTCTCTCCTCTCCTCCCTCATTCTCTCTCTTTTGTTTCCTGTGCTCGTCTCCGGCTTCTCTCGTAGTTCCCATAGCTGCGATCGCTCCTTCCTTCCGTCCCCACGTTTGGGGGAGATCCAGGCTAATTAAAATGCCTGCCGACACTAGGCCTCCATTGATTCTCGCTCCTTCATGATCCCCACACCCTGGTAGAAAAGCGCCCGCGCTAATGACCGGAGCCTTTGATGCAGCCCTGTTCCCGTCTCGATATATTGGGTGTGGCAACCTCCAGAGCAGGGTTCACCCTGTCTGGCCCAGGATCTCCTCTCTGCCTGGGTCTGACTACTGTGGCCCCGATTCTTAACTTTAATTGTGACTTTCTGGGGTCATAGGTCACCACCCAGGTTTGGACACAGGTGATTGGGCAACAGCGAGGCTGATGGGATTGAAAGGCTGTGGATGGGAGTGGGGGGGTGTTGAATAGAGGTCAGGGGGATCATCACAAGGACCGGCTCAGACCAAAAACCCTCACTAATATAGTAATTAGCACTGATGCTAATGAATTGCTAACCTGACGCCGACTGCTCCCTGATAACGAGGCAGCCAAGTTGCTCCAGTTGTGATCCAGCTGAAAGCAATGGAAGTGATTCACTTCAAAACCATGTCCTCCTCCGGCTCGCGTCTTTAAAGGCACCCGTGCTTTGCGATTTGTCCCCGAAGGAGCAGCCGACCGCCGCAGAGAAAAGAAAGGAGGAGGGAGAGAAACGGCGGAGAGGACGAGATACAATCTGTTTGTTTTTCTGCTTTTCTTTCCCAAGCTTGTTATCGTTCCTCATTTCCTGCTGGACGACAAGTAAATAATTCACATGTATACATGTAGCGACACAGGCCTCGTCTCGGTTCCAAAGCGGTTCCTCGCGCGGAACAAGCTAACGGGCCCAAATGTCCTGCTGGCGGGGAGAAACCGGGCCGCTCGCATTCTGAGCGGGATCGTCCTTCCAGCACGTGACTCCGCGGTCTCCGGCCCACGTCGATCCCGACCCGACACCATCCATCTCTCCACTTTGACTCCGACTTGGCCCCCTGGGGAGCGGCTCAGCAACTGCCTCGATTGTTCCCTTTTTCAGCGCCTCCTACTCTCTGAGGAGTCATTAGAGCTTTGAGTGCCCATAATAAAAGTAGCTGAACTCACACTAGGAAGATGAAGGAATGCAATAAGCAGAGAGGTCCCTGTTGGACTGTTTAGGAAATGCTCCCACACGCCCACGCACATAAAGTCAATAATCGTTTTACCTTGAGGGATTTGGGTGCTTTGCTTCAGGCTCTTGAGATTCCGCCGCTTCTGATGCTCCAAACTAGCAGTGACATCGTTAATGCGCGGTTAAGATGCGGCAGGTTTAATGTGTGTTGGGTTCCATTGTGTTGGAGTTCCTCTAAGTCCGTCCTGACATCCCCTCATCCCCCAGAACAGAACCTGTCACTGCAGGTGTGTGGAGGTGTCTTAGGACCCTCGACCCTCCATCTCCTTCCTCGAGGACCCCTGAGCTTCAGCCTCTGAGCCGTTCCCTGAGCGAAGCCCCGGGGCGGAGGCGGCGGCGGCCGGGGAGCCGAGTCCGGAGGCCGACCCGGCTCTGCCTAAACCCTGCTGGAATGCGTGGATTTGAGTGAGTGCTGTAACCAGAGAGCGCTCTCTCCTATCTTTAAGCCCATAATGGAGCCACTTCCTGTTGATAATCAGTTTGTTGTGATCTTTCACTGCCTCGGGATTTTGACACTTCAGCTTGAGTCCTAGGAGAGAAGGAGAGGCCCTGCTATGGTTCTGGTCTGTTCACCATAATGACGGTATACTGTAGGCTGGCATCAAAGGATTTGGTGATTTTTTATTATTTGCGTCCTAGATCCTACAATAAATCTGTCACACACATACACTGCATTGCTTTAAAAGCAGGGTCAGATGTTTCCCTTTTCAACTCTCTGGGGGTCCTGCTGACTTGGACCCGGAGCTGTGCTGGACCCTGGGGCTGGGAGCCCACAACCAGGTGAATGGATTCCCTCCAAATGGATTCTCTAATGGTCTTAATCACCATTTAATCTAGAGGTTTTCCTCTCGGCCGTCGATTTGCCTCTGATCTCTCACCTTTACCCTCCCTCCAAGTCGTCTTCCCCCTTTGTCTCCAACAGCTAATGTTGCCCATGTCAAGCAGAGAAGTCTCCCTTTAATCCCCCCCCCGCTACAGGACTCCACCCAGCATCATGCCCCCCCCCTGATCCCTGCGCCATCGGTGGGGTCGCCCACGGTTGGTGAAAGACAGGAGAGGGTCCCGTTGGAAGCCCCATCTGACACGCCAATTGGGGTAATTATGGGCTTATGAGCTCCGAGTACATTTCTTTGTGTGTTCCCTCTGAGGGTTGAGCTCACCTGACATGTATCATTAAAGACGACTGGCGAATGATCCATTTTCCTTAAAGTCTTTTTTTTAATTGGATTTTTCCCATGAGTTGCACGTCCACACAATTCCTGCTTATTTATTATTATTTTCCCTGCACGTCAGACCATTTTCCCCATTTACCACTGATGTATAATCCTATAACCCCCATATGTTTATTATGAGTGTATCCGTGTATATGCTTCATGTTCAAGTGTCTTCATTTCAGGGCCCCGTTCATGTAAGGGAACACCGGCGGGTTATTTTCCCACTGGCACCGACAGAAGGCTCACATTTGTGCCACTCTACTGTCTGGGTTCTGCGTACAAACCTCGAGTTTTCCTCCATCCCCTCGGGCCCGTGCCGAGACAGGGCAGCTCTGTCTCTCCTTGGCCTTTTCACATCGTCCTGTCCTGCCTTTGATGTCCCCCTCCCAGGAGCCTGATTTGCGGGTCGACCACGTCCTCCTCCCAGCCGCCGAGCGCTCAGCGGGGCCGCGCCGCGAGTCCCCAGAGTTCTGGGGGGAGCTGCAGTGAGGAAAGAAGGAGGGAGCTGGGTCAGACCACCACCGAGCCAGGGGAGACCCCCGTCTTCCTCCTCGCCGGTTCCCACCGCTCCCAACACGGCGCACACATGTTGAAAAGGTCAGGTCTTGATAGACAACAGAGCACCGGCAATTACGCCGCTATTTCTCAGTGGCTGGAAGTCCCCGGCTTTCTGTGTGAGCGAGTGTGTGCGGAGAAAGAGAGAGTGTTTTTTTTTTTCATTCATGGAGAATAAAGAGGCAGTGTTTTAAGGGGAAAAGGAGGTGGGGACGGGGGGGGGGGGCGCGTGTGAGGACTTGTTGCCTCACGTCTGCGTTTTTCTGTCCGCTGGTGGAAATTGGGCGACTGAGGTGCGAGCGTCAGAGAACGGGAGTCGGACCCCGGCCTCCGCGGCAGATGTGGAGATCACACAGAGGGGATGCCGCGCTCGCCTCACAACTGAAGTGCGCCGCTGTAACGTCTAACGTGTTGCAGCTGGAGGATCCTCGCGTACCTGGTGCAAGCGCGTTGTGCGTTTATGCGATTTGACTGCACAACTGTGACCTATGAAAGAGCCGCTGGGCATTGTGCCCCCCGCATTCCTGCACACCTATAGTGCCTGAAAGGAACAGGGTCTGGTGGGGCAACGGGGCCCCACAGAGGACCTCATTCAGGTTGCTGTACATGTGAGGGAGATGAAGGCCTGTAAATGGCTGCCAGTAATCATGGCTGTAAAAGAGCAGCTGGTTCTGGGACCAGTTGGAAGTGAAGCTGCTGTACTTGGCCTCCGTCCCCTGATTAGTATTCAGCGAGTTTCTCCGTGTGTGTGTGTGTGTGTGTGTGTGTGTGTGTGTGTGTGTGTGTGTGTGTGTGTGTGTGTGTGTGTGTGTGTGTGTGTGCGTGCTCTGCCACAGCTTGTTTACGCGTAGTCGTTTGGCCTGGACGTGCACTCTGCTCTGGATTATTTCCAAGTCCAATCTATATCACTACCTGCCTCTGGAATGTACCTTTGCTCCTGGGAGACTTCACCTGGATGTCATTCCCGTGTGTGTGTGTGTGTGTGTGTGTGTGTGTGTGTGTGTGAGTAACCCAACCATAAATGTTACCGCCGCTTCTAATGGGCCCATTAGAAGACATGCGCACGTGTCAAATAACACACAGACATCGAGACATAACACGCTAATGGAATCAGCTTTGTCATCACAGCCTCTGATGAGCTGCGGGGGCTCATTCTGCCCTGGAGACGGGGGAGGAGACGCCCCTGTAGTCGGCGTGACTCACGGATGACGCGGCGCTCGCGACAATGCACCTGATCTATGACATTATGAGGCGTCGTAGAACGGGGGACGCCCGCTGGACAACAGGCAACCGCTCCGTTTGGAAACGCACTGTAGCAGCTATCAGTATATGGAGTTTCTATTGTCGGCTCGGCTACGGCTTTATGGCCCCCGAACGCACGGAGGTGTGAGATTCTTTGCTTTGGTCAGAGTTCACCTGAGGGAGACGACAGCGTGTGTTACAGCACAGACTGACTGAGCCGCGCCAACAGGTGTCGGGAGCTGCAATGTAACAGAGGAGCTATTTTAGGCACGCGGGCAGGATCACCCCGTCTTTAAACTTCATCATCTCATGCAGATATCACGTATTTCCAACTGTGGAAGGAGATGATGGGTACAGACAGACTTGATCCGGACTGAGGCGCACTCCAATCCCACTAAAGGCCGTGTCACGCTTAAAAAATTCCCCCTTTTATTCCACACTTCCCTCGCTGGGAACTATGCATAGCCTGGAAGGGGGAGGGGGAGGGGGGGGGGGGGGGGGCATCCACAGCGTCTTTATGACTATATTTACTGTGCACTAGCATCTATAAAACAATTTAAGAGGGTTAATGTTGTTAGGTACACAGACTGCAGTTGCCAGTAAACATGTTGCTTAATGGCTTATGCAGAAAAGAGGAGGGAGAGGGAACGAGGGAATGACTTCTGGTCTTGGTTTGATTTGAGTTCTCGTGTCCCCGTCTCACACAGTTTTTTTTTTTTCGTGTTTTCTATTTATAATTTTCCACTCACTGTCTCCGGAGTTCAAGGTGACGTTTCTGTTTTCCCCTAATCTGACTCTTCCTTCTGACCGTCCTGCTGTCTCGCCCCTCCCTCTGACTCCCCTGTTTCCCATGGGATGCTGGGGTGCAGCTACAACACATGAAGGATGACTCATCAATCTGTGAGTCACGCAGAGAAGCTGACATGGCACATTTTTTTTGTTTTTGCCAAAGTGGGAAATACATTTTTTTTACAAAGTCAGATAAGCTTTTTTGTAAAGTCATGACTTAATCATGGATGCTAAAACAGGGAGCCATCTTATTATACTAAGACAAATCGTTGCAGAAGAAACTGATACCGATGAAAACCGTTTCACAGCCCTGGTTCCATCCTAAAATGAAAAACTTCACTGCCCTGTTAAAATAGTTGCATTCAGCTGCTTCATGGCGGCGTTTCCAGCCCGGGGCTGAACGGACAAGGCCCACCTGCAGAGACGACCTGCGCCTCCCTACTGATCGTCACCCTCTGGCTAATAAAGCGTGCGCGCGCGTGTGTGTGTGTGAGTGATACGCTGCACGTGCATGCATCCTCTCACGTCTCGTCCCTCAGACCTCCCAGCGCAGCGCAGCAGCGCCGCACAGCCTCCAGCTTCCTCACGACAAGTTAGGACCAGTCTTTTTTTAACCCGCAGTTAACTAGTCGCTTCCTGTCCCCCGCTTCCGCTGCAGATTTAGACTATTTGCGCAGACGTATGTCTAGATAATAAACGCTCTGACTCATTTGAAGCGAACGCATACGCTTGAGACATTACCTCATCATAACGTGTCATAGGAGCATCTCATCAAGTATGAGGAATGAGACCAGCATCGTTTCATCACCGCCTTCACGCGCTTCCTCGTCTCTTTTGTCTCGTTTGTCCTTTATCAGTTATCAATCTTTTCCAATCAGCGATAATCAATATCGATTACGGCCCGAATCTCTGAATGGGCTCTCTGTCGACGGGCTCGCGCTCACACACACGGAGGGGGGATGGGTACATGCTCCTGGGACTTAAGTCGTCCGAGCAGCCAACCAGCTCCCGTCGCTCAATAGATGCACGATCACCAAAACGCGAGGGGAGGCGCAACGGGCCGCGCGCTGCTGGCGCTATATCCAGCGGCTCAGACGCGCTGCGCCTCCATTCACTTCAGAGTCGCGAGCAGCCAAGGAGCGGCGCCGACTGCTGCACGAGAGGCTCCGGAGAGCGGAACGCGGACAACTTTCTCCGCCGTGATCTGAGAGGATCTGTTCGTTTGGATTATTTCCTTTCAGGACTATTAAACACCGAGCAGTGCTCGTGCGTAATTTTGCCTCACACTGTCCAAAAAAGCCCTCGCTTGTCATTTGAGCAGTGCGAGCTGAACTTTGAAGCCTGTTTGTTAGAGGGTGGAGGACAAGTGCAATGTGCGCCAGCGTCGCCTCCTTGGATTGTCGCGCTCGCGCCTGAGGAGCTATGTCGACCCGCCGCGCGGCTCCAACGAGCGGACGCAGCCCCGTGTGAATAACGCGCGTGCACCCCCAGCCCCTTTGGCGTTCCACGCTCACGGGCAAGTGCAACGGAGTGTGACTGCGCCCGCCGAGCAGCTCTGACACCCGCTCGCGCTCCGCGAGGGGATGGTTGTGGATCCTCTGCGTCCAGGAGCGACACCGCGGCTCCTACACGACAGCATCTGTTTCTTGTCGGGGGTTCTGTCTGAATTAAAGGGAGATGAGAGCCGCACTGTGTTACATCCTGCTGTGGACGACGTACCTGCTGCTGGCCACCGCTGAGGTAAAGTCTCCAAGTCCCGCGCGGCGGCGCAGGTTCTTGCGCCGTGAGGGCGCGCGGCGCCGCGGAGCGCGCATTTCTCCAGCGCCACCGCCGCTCGACGCAAGAAAACTCCAGATTAACAGCGCCAGAGCAAAGATTATGAGCGCAAAGTCTGCACAATATGAAGCAGCGCTTTATTTGAATTCATGCAGAATGTTTTTATTAGACAATAACGTAGCTTAGACCGCGATGGTATTTTAAGAACACTGAATGTATGAATATACAAATCTTTTGGAGGCGCAAACAGTAACGCGCTTCAGTTCCACGTGCGGCTCCGACTGCGAGCTTCTGAGAAAAAAAAAAAAACTGCGCTTGGACGCGTAGTGCGGTTATTTTTGGCGCATGTGCCAAATGTGTTTGTAGCCCGAGCCAAGTGGGCAAACGTTTTGGTTGGGCGAAGCGCCTTCATGGGAACCGCTCCGGGGGGATATAAATAGCCAGTGTTCCTGCAAAGCTGCGCGGTTTGATCGGGTCGAGGCGCAGCGCGACCGCAACAAGTGCAAAGTGTGGCGAGATTCCGCTCACGCGGATTCTGCGGGGAAACAGGCGTCCGCAATAGAAGACGTTCGGTTCGGCGTCTACATATAATCGTGTTTATATTGACAATTATATTTTAATGAGGGGGTTCCCATCATTAGTAGACGCAATTTGCACTACATTGACTAGAACTGCCCCGTCGAACGGGCGTCTGTTCTTCAGATGCAGCTGCTATTACATCGTTTTCCAATGGACCCAGTGCCTCCGTCCGTTCGTAAGGGGGGGGGGGGGGGGGGGGGGGGGGGGGGGGGGGGGTGCATGGGCAGACCTGCTCGGTACTTGGCACGTAGCTGAAAACTTGTCCGAGCTCTGATTTTTTTTTTCCGGGCGGCTGTTTAAACTCTCTCTATTTATTTATGCAGACAAACAGACGTTTTGCCACTGACCCGACACCTCTCTAACTTTCCTCTCCCTTGTTTGATCGCTCTGCCCCCCCCCCCCCCTGAAGGAAGTGGAGTTTCCCCAGGAGCTGATAGACAAGCTGTCCCACAGTGAAATCCACAGCATCAGCGACCTCCAGCGGCTACTGGAGATTGACTCCGTAGGTAAATTGTGCCTCTTGATCCTTTTTATCAGCAGAGATTTGTTGTGAATCACGATGACCTTGCAGTGAGCACATGGAGGGGAGGGAGGGGGGGGTGCAAAGACTGTCTCTGAGCCGCTACTCGTTCCGCAGCCGGCGACTAGTCTGTCTCAGATTGAGTTACAGGGCAGCACTAAGAAGCTGTTTGCCTTCACATGAACCTCTATTTACACAGGCCGCTGCCATACATCAAACCCACGGCTCCCCTTTAAGACTGGTTGATGGAAATAAGTGATTACTTAATTAAGCTAACAGTCCGTAGATGATGTACAGCGGCTCATTAGTGTCCCTCCACTGTATATTCATGGAAAGCAACATTAGGACAAGCACATGACTGTTGTTTTTGATGGACATCGTCATTAATTAGGACTAATAACCCCTCATCATTAGTGAGTTTAATCAACTAATTCTCTGCACGCCACAACAGCCCCCCCCCCCCCCCTCTCTTTTATTCAGAGCCCAGAATAGATCCCCCCGAGTGCCTCTAGCATGAGAAGAGGTGTTTATAATTGAATTAACATGTCTTCCTTCAAACAGAGGAATGTTTTGCAGGGTAACAGAAGTAGGCTGATTATTATTACGAGGACATAAATCTGTCTGAGCGCGAGCCCGGCCCGGCCCGGCCCGTTAAAGGCGCTCCGACGCCGGCCACGGGGGTATTTTCAGAACTTTTGTTGCCGATGGCAGCGCTGTGCGTGGGGGGAACCCTGTCAATCAGGGAAGCAGACATCCAAGGGCCGATGCCTTTATTATCGGCCGGCGGCTGGAATGTCACAGCGCTCACGTGACCGTTCGGTATTTCCTTCCGTCCGGACAGATGATGTCGTGTTGCTCTCGGATCGCAGACCTCTGTCTGTGGACGGAGCCTTTGAATTCGGGTGTGTGGAGCTTGTCTAATGGTCAGGAGTGTCATTTACTGCCGCCCGGGCTCATGGGGCGCGTTGCAGCGTCTCGCGAGGTCTGACTGATAGATGAGACGACCCCATTGAAGTCTGCAGTTCGGCCCCTGAGGTGCTCCTGTCTTCGCTTTTCCTCTCCTCCGGCCCCGTCTCCCCCCCCCCCCCCCCCCCCACCTCCACCACCACACCCCTGGCTCCCCCTCGCCTCCCGCCCGCCTGCTCTTATCTCTCTCCCTGTGAAGGACTTTGACAGACAAGAGAACCTGACTCTCGGCGCGGGGCAAAGGTGGAGGGGGGAGCAGGAAACCTGGAGGTTGTGTTGCCTCGCTCCACCCGGAGGGTGGTTGTGCAACGTGCCGCGGTTCCGACCGACTGTCTGTGAACCCGCAGTCTGAAAAACAAGATACGTCCACGAGGAGGATCTGTGACCTAGTTTCACACTGAGCCCGCTCATTCATGTAACTGTCGACAACGGCATGAAAGCGAGCAGGGGATGAGCTCCTATTTTATTATTTGGAGCCTTATTATCAACGGCATGTTGGCTGATTGCAGTGAGAGCGGGAGCAGCAGGAGGAGTGGGAGGCGCCCACGGCTCCGGCTAATGGAAGTCATTTACCAGTCATGAAAGGCTGATTCATGATTACAGACTGTCTCCTGTCCTCGTTTCTCTCGTCTCACTTTGACGATAGCCTGGGCGTGTTATCACCTATTCACCTCCCTGTGTTGTTTGAATGGTGGATGCAGTTTAGTGAGTGACGACTTCTCTCACGTTTGTGCTCAAAGTGACCCAGGCCTTCGCTCAGCTGCAGCCAGCGCTTCCACTTGAGGCACGTTCGGGTCGCACAAGAGTGGAAAAAAAAGCGTCTAAGGCTAAATAAACATCCAGCCCCAGAGGTGGAGCGGGTACAGGTTGAGGAAATGCCTTCGGGTGAATCTGGTCAGTTCACAAAGGAAGTGGATGAGTGGAATGTGTTTACCTGTGGCTGAGCTGTATTGTGCTGGTGTACACTGGGTTTAGTGTGTTATGCAGGATAACAAGGGCGGCTGAGCGTGTGTTTATGTTGGGTGTACAGGTGTGGGGCTGTGTGAACCCGCTGGGTGGGTCGTCCCCGGCGACGCGGAGACCGGCCCGCTTCGCAAACACTCTCCGGCGGTTCTGTGGGCCAGCGCTGCGAGCGCTATCGCTTTATTGCCGCTCTGGCACTTCAGTAATCCGCCTCATATTCTGGGCGTGGACCAAAACAAGCCAGCGCTATCAGATGGCCGCGAGCGCGAACGAGCTGAGGCGGCGGTGCTAGGCCGGGGCCGCGGAGCCCTCGGAGGCCGGAGCCGCAGAACGTGCCCTTCCCCAAGTGGCTAAATGATCCAAAAGGCGAGCGTTTCTAAGCACGAGAGACGTGAAAGCACTAATTAGGCGGCTGAGCACCGCCTGTCGAATGACCACGTTAGGTTAGCGCGCGCGTGGAGGCCTTTTTGTTTTTGCTGACTCAGCTGCGTGGAAAACGCTTAAACCCGACGTCATCATAACGGCTTCCTTCTGTCCCGACGAGGTGCGGGAAACGATGTGGTGGAGGAGCGCAAGCGGCACCACCACCCGCCCCCCCACCACAAGAACTACTCCCACCCCCACGGCTACTACAGCGACCTGAAGAGCTCGCAGCTCCACAGCAGACGCAGGAGGAGCATTGGTGAGTGAACGGACCGTTCGTCAGCGCACGCATCACAACGTGGCACCGCAACACACACCATAAGATCACAATGCCCTTAAAACAGGAGCTGGTGTCATAAACCACCTCCCTGGAGATGAAACACATCAATTTACACTCATTTCAAGCCAAGTTAATAGTTAGAGGCTTTTATATTACGCTTTATGGATAAATGCAGCCCTAATGAAGACATCCACCTAGTATTTAGGGCGATCAAGGGGCCTGGCGTGTGAGGTGAGGGAGGGCGTCTGACATGAAGCCTTTTAATTGGCCAGATGCTCGCACGTCTAAGACACGCGTCGGGAGAGAACCGTGTCCTTGAGCGTGGAAATTCCAGGCATTCAGGCGTCAAGCTGCGGCTCGCCCGGGCTCCCAGTCAGATTTCTCCATCAAACGCCATGCGCTACCATATCTGATGGAGGCGTGGAGACTGTGCGTGTGTGCGAAGCGTTTGAAGCGAGGCCTGATGAAGGCGTGACACTGGTCTGACTGCAGGTCGAGCGCCCGTCGGTGCGTTCACTCTGGAATAAATGTCTTCGCTCGACGCTGCGACCAGGTTCAAAGGCCATCGGCTGATTTTCCTCCAAATGACATAAAGGCTTCCTGTCCTGGTCACGCTGCATTAACCCCCGTGAGGCCTCTCAACAAAGGGCCGCTCTGTTTCCATCTCAACAAGTCGACCCCAAAGCTCCTCAGCTGATATGAGATCAGGGTTCAGCAGCTCTCAGTCACACACCGTCTCTCCCCCCTCTCTCCCCCTCGCAGTGGAGGAGGCGGTCCCGGCGGTGTGTAAGACGCGCACGGTGATCTACGAGATCCCCAGGAGCCAGGTGGATCCCTCGTCCGCCAACTTCCTGATATGGCCGCCCTGCGTGGAGGTGAAGCGCTGCACGGGCTGCTGCAACACCAGCAACATGCGCTGCCACCCGTCCCGCAAGCACCACCGCACGGTCAAGGTAAGACACGCACACGCACCCGGCGGGGGCCGTCTGTCACAATAACCCCACCCCCCCTCCCCCAACAGGTGAGTAGATCGAGCCCCCCTCCTTTCATGTCATCTGATCACCACCCCCTCTGTTCACTCCATCCCGCGCTCGGCTGGAGGCCAGGAGGTATGATGATGGCGGGGGGGGGGGGGGGTACCTTTAGCCAGGACGTCTGTTGATGTTGAGAGGGATGTAAGCGAGCGAGAGCATCTTGAGAACGTCACGGGTGCGTTGGACGCGTCGCTGCTCAGGATCAGAGGAGCGGTGTGGTGCATTTACAGCGCTGCCCGTTGGCGGGTGCTCGGCTCCGCTCGGAGGTGTGGCAGCAATGTGCTCTGGTCTGTGAGAGTCAGAGACAAGTGGGGGATAAACAGGAGCCTGGAACAGCGGGTGTTTGTGTTCGAGTGCGTCTCTGCTCTGTGTCGTCGCTTCTCTTTAATCATCTGGATCTCGCCTGCTCTTTATTCTCCTCGTTCTCCTCATGCTCCTCATTCTCCTCATGCTCCTCATGCTCTTCAAGCTCTTCATGTTCCTCATGCTCCTCATGTTCCTCATGCTCCTCATGCTCCTCATGCTCCTCATGTTCCTCATGCTCCTCATGATCCTCATGCTCCTCATGTTCCTCATGCTCCTCATGCTCCTCATTCTCCTCATGCTCCTCATGCTCCTCATGCTCCTCATGTTCCTCATGCTCCTCATGCTCCTCATGCTCCTCATGCTCCTCATGCTCCTCGTTCTCCTCATGCACGCCTGCCGCCGGGTGGAGGAGGATGTTGTGGCTGCAGACGGTGACAGTGCAGGGCACAGGGCAGGAGTTTATGATCAGAAAGGCTGAGTCACTGCAGCGCCGCTATCTGTCTGCACGCAACCCGTCCCTCCCTCCCTCCCTGCGCCACTCAGCCGCTGTCTGTCATCCTCAATAGCAGCTCTGTCTGCGACGGCGGCGCTGCCGTCGGGTGGAGGAGCGCCGCCGCCGCCGCCGCCGCCGCCGCCGCCGCCGGACGAGCCGCTCTGAGGCTCGATTCAGCTGTTCCTGGAATGCGCCGTGCGACTCGTGGCCGCGTCCCCGTCGTGACACGGAGGGACAGATTGAGCACGCAGGCGAGGGAGGGGCCTCTGGGTGAGGAGGGGGGGGGTCTAGACCAGGGCTGGCGGCTGGAGATGTCCTCCCTCAGGGCAGGAGACATTCACCACGTGGTGTGAGAAGAACATCGTCTCATGCCAAGTTTTGTCTTTGTGGAACTCGATCTGAACAGAGCTCCAGTTTGTGCGTTTATTACAGAGCTGCAGACGTTTACCTTTAGAATGACTCGGCCGAGGACGTGTCTTTCCGTCTCACGTCACTGTGCATTTGTCCAAATTGCCTTTATTCACCCCGTCTCTTGTTTTTCCTGCGTCGGAGGACGGGCCTGTGCAGGTCTTGAACTGTACAGAGCTGTCCCGTTAAGTAGCGGTCTAATAAAAACAGAGGCTTTAAGTGGGAGTTGCCTGAGGCAGGAGAAGGGACAGATCCATTATTTTACATTCCTCCAACATCTATTACTCTGTGGTACCAGTGTCTCTGAATCACTGGCAGAGAGAGGAGGTGTAATGATAAGCATCTCTTCACCACCTTCATCCTCAGACACCATTCACTCCCTCCATCCCAGCGTCTGGCCTCCTTTTTTATTTGTATTTTCTTCTTTCCTTCATTTTCTTTTCCTCCCCTTTTTCCTCTGTGAGCTGTGCCCAGTGCTTCTGGACCTACTTGCAGATGTGTGGTTATAAAATAAGAGCCTAGGCAGCGATTGGCACAAGCGTGTACACGTTTGCATGGGTTTGCACATTAGATTAGTCTGTGACCTTCTGTGTGTGAACCTAAACGCTTCCCTCTTAGTTTTTCCAATGAGGCTAAATAAATATTGGCTGATATAGAAAAAGAATAGAGTCATCACTCATCTGCATTCATTCACTCCGTTCATTATATTCCTTTCATTCACACACAAGTCGACACAGAAATTACTACATGTGATATTTGTGATTAGATTTAAATGTACAATTACAGTGAACCACATAATCCGCAGGTCTGCTTGCTGCACAAATACACAGTTGAGAGGAGCTGATGTCGCTTTGTTGCCTCCGGGACGATTCACATAAAAATGAAAAGTGAAAAGAAAAATACAGGGACGAGCGAAACGAGCTGCTAATTATAACCTTGAGTCCCGCAAAGTTGATTAAAAAATGTTGATTGCCGTTTTTTCTGCTGCGAGTTTCAGTTCGTTTGGTGGTTGGAGTCAGAAGCTGGCAGCGCTCTGTTGAGGTCAGACGAGGTCGCCAGCGTCCAGACGTGGGCCGTCGCTGTGTGTGTGTGTGTGTGTGTGTGTGTGTGTGTGTGTGTGTGACTGGACCACAGCCTGCAGACTAATGAAGTGTCGGCGGCCTCCGGATCAAAGCGGCCGAGCGGATGCAGTGCGGGGGTCCGCGGGGGTCCGACCCGGGCCCTGACCCAGTTACCTCAGCGACTGCGGGCCGGGTCTGGGCGTGAGGGGGGGGGGCGGTAGCTGCGGTTGCGTGGGACGCTGATTTACGGGGTGTTTCATAAATAAAAGACAGTAGAACGGTGATACAGTGAGCGTGATTTACGCCCGTCCGAGGGGTCCTGCGGTTCACGCGTGGAGGGGCCGGACGCCAACCAGGGGCCGTCCTGTTTGAAGTCCCCTGCAGCTGTGAATTATTTCCCCTTTGATTCGCTCAGGTCTCCGGCTCAGCGGCCGAGGGTGAGTGAGTTTGTGTGCGGGTGCGCGCGGCGGGGGCCGGGGGGCGGCAGGTCAGAGACCACGGGAGCGTCCCGACCGAGCCGGCACCGGGAGCTTGGCTGCGGCCGCGCCGGCTGGAACGCATCAGCTCACACCGGAGCAGCAGCAGCTTTATTCTAATCATATTTTACTTCATTTCTGTATTTTCCTTCACTCCTTCTTTCCGATCCTCCCTTCTGCTCATCCCCTCTGACTTCATCCACCTCCTCCACCTCTCGCTCGCTGCCTCCGGAGTCTGATTGTCTGTTGTGCGTTCACTCCCGCTGCCTCTCTCCTCCCACTCTTTCATTTTACCCCCCTGTCAGTCTCGGCCTTATTTATCTGTGAAGACGTTGACATTTGATATGTCATAATACTTCTATTGGTGTGTGCGGTGAAAGAAGGCACATAGAAATATAAAAATTCCCATCTGGTGTGTGTGTGTGTGTTATGGAGTTTCTTTCCTATCAGATGCGCTGCATAATAAATGCTTCCCATCACAAACCCTGTTCCCCCAGGGTGAGGACAGGGGTTTGTAGCTGAGGGCAGCAGCAGGTTTTCCGTCCGGTCTAATTTATTCGTCCACTTGACCGTCACGGTAGCGTCTCAACAAGCTCTTTCTCCCGATTTCCCTCCTGACAGATGAATCGCCACCTCACCCTGTTTCCGTTCACTCCTCCGTTCTCCAAACACACACACACACGCACATCTTTGTTTATTTTCGCTCGAGTCTGTTTGTGTTCCAGTCCCCCGCGGTGCGCACATCTATGTCCCCTGTGTTTCCTTTGGAAGACCAGGGTAAAACTTTCCCCTCCATCATGCTCTCATCAGTGCTTCACGTTGAGGGAATTCCCAATTAAGTCAAATGGGACAATCAGCTTCACACTGGGGACAGCCTGGGGGGGTGCACTTCCCAGAGCCCCCGTCTCACCCCAGCCCCTTTGGATATCATTCCACAGCCACTCAGGGGACTCTTTCTCAGGGCTCCGGCTTTCTGGGGAGTTTAAAGCAGTTTGATTTATACAAAAGAGTGTGTGGGGCCCCTTGTCATAGCAAGGGGGTCTCTTTCTGATGTATGGTTTATGTGAGAAGTCATTGACTCCGGATAGGAAGCTGGTCTTTGCACAGAAGCGAAGAAGTGGCCAGAAACGCAGGGAGGCCCGAATTCAAAATGGATGCAAAAGTTCAGAAACTGTAGTGACGAGAGGAGACTGTAAATCCTGCAGTGTCAACACTTTCCCATAACACGAGAAACAGGAAACCAGACAGAAGCAGAACCAGAGAGAGTGTTGACTAAGTGAGCAGTGGCCGATGACCAAGCGGCGCATTCACGCACAGACACATGTGCAGGCAATTCAAGCCGCCTCGTCCTGAACCGCTCTCATCCCAGACTTGTAATTTGATTAAACGATGAAAGTGGGAATTTCTCAGTTTGACTATAATAAATAAGTTTCAACCTAACAACCCTCTGCTCCAGCCCCTTCCACTGCTCCCACAGCCGCCCCAGACGCCATTGTCTCCTGTTTGCTCACCGCATACCTCCTCTGCTTGCCGACTCCGTTTCCACCCCCCCTCTTGTCTTTTTCCACGTTCCTCCTTAGAAAGACACTGTTGCACGGGAGCAGCTGCCGGAGCCGCAGGTCACTCGTCTGTTGTGTTCCGAGTCCGACCCGGCAGCCTTTTGTCCGGGCACCGGCGCGGGGTCGCGGCGTGAACGGCAGCGTGAACGGCAGCGCCGTCGTCTCGTTAGACGGGCGTTTACGTGCACGTTTGTGCGCGCGTGTGTGCGTTGTTGCTCAGAGCACCAGAGGCTGCTGGGAGATTTTAAGGCAATATCCTTTCTGGTGCAACGACCAGTAAGATGGGTGAAGCAGAGGATATTATTTCCATCAGGCCCCCAGGCCCTGAGTGGTGGATGGAGGGTCCCCCCCCCCATCCTCCATCAGCTTCCACCCACGCTCTAATCAACATATTTCATATCTCCAAGGATTGGTCCTTTTCATCCTGAGCACAAGCCCCTGTCGTGTTAAACCCAGAGGAAGTCAGCTGCACCGGCGGGCAGCTATTTCTCACATGCCATCGCGTTTGTTGGACTTGCAGGGCGTCGCGCCGTGGCTCCGCTCGTTTGAAAAGACCATGCAAACCATGCATCCTGCGTTCACATGTGAAGCAACACTTTCCCTAACCCATGAAGAAATATTAATGTGGTTTAAAACTGTCCTGCATGTCAGGACAAAGCCTTGGAGTTTAGGTGTGTGTCTGTCTGGATGCTCCAGGCCTGGAGCGGAGGGAGGGGGGGTCCCAGCCTCTCTTCTGCTGCCAGGGTAAACCTTCCCTCGGCCTCGGGGCCAACGCCACTCCTCCCTGCCCTCCATCTCTCCTCTCCCATTGTTTGAGCCTGCTTGGACAGGGTCATACGCGCCGTTCAGTATTTACACACCTGATCAACGGGCCGCCGAGCACACAGCGAGTGGAACCCAATGCATCAGCCCCGGAGGAATGCTGCCGTCACACTTCAAACACGGCGAGGCTGTTTTTATGAATCGGCTTATAAAGGAGTCATCAGTCACGGCGCTGTGCCTCTGGATGCGAGCGGGTGACCTACGGGTGTTGGCGCTCATGGATCAGAGTAATGATGGAGCAGGAGCTCTGTAACCTTGCTTTGTCTCCCCTTCCTCTCTTCAGGTGGCCAAGGTGGAGTACGTGAGGAGGAGGCCTAAGCTGAAGGAGGTCTTTGTGCGGTTAGAAGACCACCTGGAGTGCGTGTGCACATCCCAGCATCACGTGGTGGAGCATGCAGATGCCGAATCAGGTAAATGCAATAACACAAACGCCGCGATGCATTGCCTCCTTTTGCAGATCTCCGTCCCTCTGTCTGGCCTTCCTGCCTTCTCCACGTCTGACTGCTTGGCTTTGCACTGGGTGACCTTTACAAACACGCTTGCTCTTGCAAAACGGCAAAGCTTTGTTAGATCTGGACGTGTGTGTGTGTGTGTGCGTGTGTGTGTGTGTGTGTGTGCGAGGGCATGTGCAAGGCTTTGCTGCTAAGGGAGGGCGTCCAAAGGCTGTTTGTCATGGCAGCAGGTAAATCCACCGCTGCCTTGATGTGAAGCCTTCCTCCCCCTGGGAGCAGATAAGCGCCGTGAAGTGTGCTGATAAGACATCTGAAGTATTTATAATGTGTCATAGCTTTGCACTCTCCGCTTCTGTCCCGGGGCTGTTGTGCGTCGCTTCTCTGTATCATAAACCCTGCTTCTTGCTGTTAACCCTGCTTCCTATCCACCCTCCCCGACTTTGTGTTTTCAGGCCATCGTAGGGCTAAGGGTAAAAAAAGGAAACCTAAAAAACTAAGACCCACCAAGGATTTATTGGCAACATAATAAAGTTGCTCTCATGACCCAAAGTCCAGTGGAGAGCTGTGAGGGGAACAGGTAGGACTTTAGCACCGCGGCGTCCTCCCACTGTTTGGCACTGCACCGCCCTGATCAGGCTGCAGCGACGGCCTGCCAATCACTGCCGCCAATCACCTCACAGCCAATCAGCGTGAGAGGAGGGTGGGCGGGCGGAGGCGCGACCTACCTGCGTTGCATGCTGATATTATGGTCTGCTGAGCATGCACACTGCGTACAAATGCTTGGTGTCGTTGTGTTGGGATCGTGTGGTTGTGAGCACTGTGTCTGTCCACAGTTAGACGCCACCCGCCAATTAGAAGACACTCTTTTATCAGTGTTACCATTAATGATGGTTGTTGTCTCTCAGAGGTTTTTGGTAAATACATATTTAACACAATTGCCTGGTTTGATCACGCTCTTTGAAATCAAGAGAAATGATTCAGAACATCTCAGGTCTTTGTTCGTGTTGTAATGTGTGTTATGCATGGAAAGTGACGCAGCTGCACAAAATGCACAAAGGCTGTTTGTTTGTCTCACTAAATGTATCGGCGCTTGTTATTGTGGCACTGATCCGAGGTTCTGCTCTCTCTCCCGCAGTGGACGTGAGGTGAGGCAGAACCCGGGAGCTCAGCGTGGGAGGGACCGGAACCCAGGACGTTCTCTTCCCCACTGACCTGCGAGCTTCATTTAATAACACTAACTTTTCTAAACAGACGAGAGACTGAAGAGTAGACGAGAGACGGAGACGAATAAGATGCCAAAGGTGCTTTTGAATGAACAATAACCAGTGATGATGAATCCTCCTGCTAGTTGCGCTGGTTGTGGAGCTTGGGAGGTGATGAAAGGGATTCGTGTTGACCTTTTTTTTTGACGGACCTTGTTTGAACAAGACACACAAGTCGAAATGGCTCTGAAACAGTTCGGATCGTGCCTTCGTGGGAACCCGGTGCTCCGGCTCCAGAACAGCAGTGGGGGACCTCCAGCCGGGCAACATAAAAGTGCCGTTCCCTGTTTAAATGACCTGTTCGTACACAGGAAGAGAAAAAGCAAGATACAGGAAAACAATGGAGTCACGGAGGTGTTTTATTTTCCACAGGACTCTCTATGGAGCATCAAACAGTGAATGTCTGAATGTTCGCTCCGAGCCGAGAGGAAATTTTCCCTCGAGGCCCCAGGCGGCCGGTGACTTTGCCCACCTACGATGTAGAGTTCAATCTGAAACGGAAGATACGCCGGCCCACGAACTATTTATACATACGGACGTTCGCTTTCGGTCTCTACCGGTGCAAAAGAACTGGGGAGCGTGAGCTGAGGAGCTGTTTGTACGAGTTTGGTCCCGTTCTTTGTAAACATCAGTATCACAATCTCAGTCATTTTTTTAAAAGTTGTTGTTATTCTTGTCATCCATGTTTCTTATTATATTACCGTATATCTGAATGATGTCAAGTCTTGTATATGGTTTGGATGTATGTGCAAGGTGGAGATGTGAGAATCCCTCCAGGAAGATGCTTTATTTTTGTTATGAAATATATTATGCTTACTTATATCCAAGCAGGAATTATGTTTAATTCTTTTGCGGTCGAATGCCTGTATTTAATTCATTCGAAGGGGCCATGAGAGCTGTGAACAGGGCAGCACAGCCACGAACCTGGAGTGTGTTCACGCCTGTCACACACAGTGTTGCAGCATCTTGTGTGAGCAGGGATAGACAGGATGTGAGCGTCTGTGTTCCGCCGCCAGGCTATTTTTCATCCGTATCGCTCTAGGGCCGATAAGGCCTCACACGCGCCTGCACCGGGGCAAAGTCCGCCTTACAGAGTGAATGAGCGAGCAGAGCAAACGGACAAGTGCATGAATGGGCCCTTTATTTGGCCAGACTGTGCTCGTCTGATGACGGGAGTTCAAACCTCCGCCCTGTGACGGGACGCGATGCTCTGACGGGACGCAACGCCGGCGCTGACCGGAAACCCTGCTCCAGCGGAGCGAGCGGTTACTTCCTTAACGGTCCTTATTGCGGTGACGAATGTGTAACCGGGCAGGCGAGGTGCGAAAACAACCCTCGTCCCCCGCTGAGGACGCTCGACTGGGAGTCACTGAGTGAACTGTGAAGCGTCAAGTGGAAGTCATGTGGAATCAATGTGACATGGCTGCAGCAGCTACTGTTGAGTTACCACACACACACACACACACACACACACACACACACACACACACACACACACACACACACACACACACACACACACACACACACACACACCATCACGCCTGTGAATCAACTCGCCGCCAGCTGACCGGTGCTACATGTTAGCGTTTCACACTTGCATCAGTGTAAGTAAACTTGGGACCATGCTTAGAGCCTCCATTACTTTTCTTTTGAGCTTCCAACAGATAAAGAGCAATAATCATAATTTATATATTTATGTTTTCAGCAATAAATATATTCCTGCTTATGAAATTCTTCCCTGGATGTTGATTCTGTCATTTGTTTGTTGCGACAATAATGAGGAAAGTGTAGCTGAGGAAGGAGCCCATCAGATCTGTGTGGAGGGACCACGCTGCACCTGCATCGCATGTTCTGCAGCACACTTTGTACCCGAGAGCACTTTAATATGCACAGTGTTCTACGGGCTTGAGGCAGGACAGAAGCTGGACCTGAGGGCAGTGGTGTGTACAGGAAATGTGAGCTTTTCCAGGCTCGCGGGCTGAGCAGGAGCTGGGCTTTCTTCCAGGATCCAGCAGCAGCAGACAGTAGGTTCTGGGGGCTTTATTGCTTTTCCCCGAACCGCTCACCCTAATCCCAGGGCCACGGGACATGAAAGTCCCTCTCATCTGCACTTCCCAGCCATACACCCCGCTTATTACCCGGGGAGGGAGCCAGATAAAGGCAGGCGAAACATGAAAGAGAGGGGGGATCAGGGAGACAGCGGCGCTGCGAGCCAGAGGAGCAGGGGCAAAACCCGGAGATAAAAGAAGGAGCGGAGGCTCGGCTGATTTTATTGTCTTCAATCTGACATGCACAACTTCATTCGTGGGGATTGCGAGCGTGTGCGGGGAGCTGAGCGTGCGTGGAACAGGGAGAACAATATGTCACAGCGACGAGGGGAGAAGGGTGAGAACCCCCCCCGAGGAGTGAGAGTGGAGGGGGATGTAGACAGGGGAGAAAAATGAAGAAAGGAGGGAGTGAAGTGGCCTCAGGATGTGGGTAATCGGCACCACAGCACGAAGGGGCAGCGCTAAGTGGACATGCTTTCATAAACAATGCCGGAGGGGGACGAGGAGGCCGACAAGGTGTGAAAGGGGCTCCTGAATGGGCCGGGCTCCCACACAAACACGGGCCCTGGAATTTGGTGCTGATTTGACTGCTCGCGCTGGACAGGAAGCAGGGGTTAAATGACAACGAAGCCTGAATGACTGAAACGAAGCTGCCTTTGGAAATATGTTGGGTCAAGTCGGTCTGTATTTCATTGAGTCGCATTAAAGAACAAGCTCATGAAGTCAGCGCTAAAACTTTGCCTTTTCTCCATAATTTTCTGAATTAAAATGAGAACTCTCTGACTTTCATCTTTATAAGAAACCACAACTTTTACCTTTTTAAGAAACAACCTTGTAATTAAGGAGAACGAGGCCAAATTGGGCAAAGATGAACTCTGTTTACTGTTGCTTTGTGTCCGTTTCAAACCTTGTCTGAATGAGCTGCTCTGCAGGAAGAGCGCGTCCACCTGCAGCTCTTGCATCAGACACACACTCTCTGGGAGGGCGTTAGCTAAGCTTCTGCCCTCCGCTCCCTCCTGTGGCCGCTGGCCAACGCCTGGAGAGGCAGAGGTGGACTCTGAAGATGCCAAAGCCCAGGTTTGTCCGGCTCCACGGCCATGAATGCACGTCTTTGTGTGCCTTTCTCTTACATCTTCATATCCTGCCCCCCACGAGCTCCCACAGACCTGTTCATGCCCTCGCCCGGGCCCCCGTTGCACAAATGACCTCGCTAATTATGTATTTAAGGTATTTGGCTCCTGTGAAAACAGCTTTGGGTTAGTGGTTGGGAAGAGGAGGGACGTGGGGTGGTCCATGGTCTCATGGCTATCATTACTGCCCAGCGCTTTATGTAAACACTGGATTAGGGCAGCGAAGGATGATTGAGGAGCGGGGGGGGGGGCTGTGGTGGGGTTTGGCACCGGGGTTGGAAAGCAGGTCGCTTGGGCCTTTGGTCTCTGGTTTCACCCTTGGGTGGCAGCGCCTCAGAAAGGAGCGCACGTCCCACCTTGCGCAGGTTACGGCGCATTAGCACCGTAGAGGTGATGATGCAGCTCATAAATCCTCCTACCTGGACACAGCTGACCACACCCACTGACACACCCACTGACACACCTAGCCACACCCACTGACACGCGTGGCCACACCCACCCCTGTTCAGCTGGGCTCATGCTGACTTCCTGGTTGCTTCCCTGTCACCTACTCATCAGTGCACATTCATTTTACCTAGTTCTGTATATCATGGCCTCAACTCCAGAGACTCTCCTGTTTAACCGAATAGATCTGATCAAGTCCTTCCCTGCACCCGTTCCCTGCACACAGACTCCCTGAGTTTCTGCTCAGTTCTGACCAGAAGTGGAAGATTTTAGACTGAATCTGCTGCTCGAAGGCAGGTTCCTAATATATATTTGGTGTTTGAAGGTCTCTGTGTTTTTGGGGAAGGCACCTACTGTAACCCAGATTAGTGGGCTTTAGCTCTCCCACAGTAGAGGTGTGTGACGAATGCAATCACAACTTGAATCCCAGAGCAAATAGCGCTAAGACGTGCAGGGTTTCCTGGTAGGGAGACTTATTTTCATTTCCTCTGATTAATCCGTCTGGATCTTTTTTAATTAGTAGACGGTGCCAGTGTCTGCCAGCAAGCTGGAAATCCTCACGGACCGATTCATAATTGCCCAACTGGCTTTTTCGGGGAGCCTGGTCTGACTGAGGGGAAGCTGACGGGCCTCCTCTGGGTCTTGTTACATGGAGGGTGTGGCAGAGGCAGATAAGCTGAAGAGCTGCAGTTTGGACGTGTGGTAATTACAAACAAGCTGTGTGTTTGTTGTCGAGAGGTGCGCGTATGTTTTCCGATGGGAGCGCAGCGAGGGAAGCCGGTTCCCCCGCTGGACGGCGAATAAATCAAACGCCTACAATTAGAAAGAAGGAGCGAGCCGTGTTTAGTTTGTGGGAAGAGAGGAAGAAAGCTCGGAATGTGTCACTGCGATTGAGGAATGGGGAGAGCGGGCGTGCGTGCGTGTGTGTTTGAGTGTCGTTGTGTGCGCACAATTAGACGTGTGAGGTCGGGAGTAGCCGGCATTCTTGGGCAGCAGTATTATTAACTGTGGTTGGACCATTATCAGTGTTTACTTTGATCCAGCCACCATCAGAGGAGTAATGGACTCGGCTGAACCCTGCCGCCTTCTCTTTCCTCTTACTGATCCTTGTCTTTATTGGGATGAAGCTGTTCACGGCGTTCTTACCTCATTATTATCTTTACAAGAAGCAAGGAAAAGGGAGCTCCTGTAAAGTGCTGACTAAGATGCTGTGTGTGTGTGTGTGTGTGTGTGTGTGTGTGTGTGTGTGTGTGTGTGTGTGTGTGTGTGTGTGTGTGTGAGCCAAACGCTGAGGTCCTGCATCTGCACTCCCCTATGTCCCATAATTCAAACGTGGGATGAGACCACCTAGATCTAAAACCCGTCTAGAGGTCCCCCCCCCCCCCCCCCCCCCACACACACACACACACACATGCGTGTACACACTGCTCTTATCTTGAAAGCAACACAATTGTCAATAGACGACACACACACACGCGTGCGCGCACACACAAAGACTTTCTTGTGCTGACAGGAGAGGGGAAAAAAAAGTTGGCATGAGCTTCGTTAACGTAGGACTGTGGACTTCGGTGTGTGTGGCTTTTGTGAGGGAGAGGCTGGAGATGAGCCGCACACCTCACCTGTCTGATGAGGGTGTGATGAGAGCATCAGAGAACAGACCTCACACTGTTCACGCCGGCTGGCAGGTGGCACATGCACCTGGAGCCGACGAGGCTTAATACCGACGTGTGCGGCTGCTGTTTGTGTGTATGGATCCAATCAATTAGAGCAAAAGTCACTGAGATTTAAGTGTTGCAGTATTTAATCCATTACGACATCACAGTTCACCTGGTGCAACTAATGAAGTGAGTGTCTTCGTCATCCTCGTCATCCTCGTCATCCTCGTCCATTAAAGCTGTGCAGCGTGTGATGGAGTGGCTTCTGAGGGGGTCACGGCGGCTGAGGGGGGGGGGGGGGGGGGGGGGGGGGGGGTCTCTGACAGCCTGTTAACGCGGCCGGCTCCCAGACTTCACAGCCTCCGTTTGTTCTCTTTGTCGTGTCCTGGTGGGTCTCCACGCAACACCAACACAACACACCACCCCCACCCCCCCCCCCCCCCCCCCCCCCCCCCCCCCCCCCCCCCCCCCCCCCCCACCCCCCCCCCCCCTTTTGGCTCAGACCTCTCCTTTTATCTTTCTTGAGGGCTTTTCTCTGTATGTTTCCACTTTAAACCCTCTCATGACTTGACAATAAGACCCATTATAAATCTGCTCCCGTGCTATTTTCACAGCTCCTCCGTCGGTTTCATCCCGTCGCTCCTCGCTCGGGCGGATGATGTCATTCCATGTGGAGACTCACACATGCCCACTAACCCCAGTGCTTTCTAGTCAGTGGTTTTCGTCTGACCTGAATATCTATGACGTGACTTTGACCAGAGCTAATAACTGCAACAGCATAACTGCTACCAGTGCTGGACGCAGCCTGGCAGAAACCGGGCCCAGCGGCGGTTGGGGGGAACCCGGCGACCCGATGGCTTCAACTTCTCCCGTCTTTCCGTGAGCTAAGCAGCAGGCGAACACCTGCTATTTTCAGCCACGCGCTCATTGTCGTGCGGCGCTGGCAGCGCGAATCACTGCGGCGACCTCGCACGTACACTTAAAAATATAAATGAGTGACACGTCCGGCCCGCGAGCCCAGGAAGGAGGGCGAAGCAGAACATGTGCTCAGCGCCGAGGAATCCCTCCTTCACTCCCCCTCCCTTTTCAGCTCGAACTGGCTGACGAGCGCCGAGCGCCTACAGGTGTCTGAGGCTCGTTCAACGCATTTATTTCCACATTCCCATACATTATGTGAGGCTGTGAACGCGTGCTGAGCGGCTGGAGGTCCGAGGGCGTCTCTATAAGGACTCCATTAATCCTCGGCCGTGCAGCAGGGGACGAGGCCGGGCCGGGAGCCCTTTGTGACCGCGGACACTGGCTCAGCAGGGGGCCGCGGCGAAACACACAGCGCTTTGTCGTCATGCGCTATTGTTGCGCTGATAATCACCTTTTTTTGCCCATTTCTCATCTGGGTGTCTCTTCTGTGGCCTGAAACAAGCTCCTGAAAGCACCGCAGCCACACAGGACGTCACGAAGACGAGTATTCAGATTAGATCAGATAAGGGGATTTAGATTCACTGATGAGCGTTTCCTCTGTGACTAGACTGACTAAACTGAGACTAGACTGACTAAACTAGACTGAATATTGTCCTTTTAAAATCTATAAAGTAAGTCTGTGGTCTGTACTTATAAACACGTAGGCCGTAATAAACCTCCCTGGGACACTTCCTCACTCCTATCCCCATGCTTCTGTTCAGGCAGCGTATAAATAAACATTTCTTTGAAAGCTTTCTACTGTAATGTGGAACTTTATCCATGATGATAAACCCAAACAGGGAACTGCTTCTCACTGTAAACCCCAGTAGTGCAAACATGTTGATGTTGTCAGATTTTGGTTTTTGCCAATTTTCTTTAATTACTCAATTCCCTTTTTTATTATAAAGCCTCTAATGAGTTCATCCTGCACCACAAGTCAAAGCAGTGGCTTTGTGTACAACAGCCTTCGCTCTAACGACTCCAGCCTCCATTAGAAACAGATTCTTCTGATGCTCGGCCTGACTCCTGAATCCCATTAAAAACACCCCACAGAAGTAAAACGCTCGTTAGCCCGTGAATCGGCTCTGGTATAATTAACTCTCTCTCCCACCGCCGCCAGCTATTGTATTTATCGCTCTCCCCGAAAAAATCCCTCCAGGGCCCGAGGTGACGAGATGTGGTTTCCACGCTGACGTAATGTTTTGGTTTACCTGCAGTCCTGCGGGCAGGAAGTGAGCATTTAGATGATGTGTGATAGGAAAACAGGAAGTTGGAGTCAAATAAACCGAGGCTTGGATAGATAGCTCAACTCCCTCAAGCCTGAAAAGGTCTAACAAGGGACTTCATTATAGCCGAGGCCTTTGATTAAACGAAGAATAACACCGCACGCTCCCTCTTCAGGACTGCTTCGGTGATTGCTGTGCGTGTGCGGTGCACGGTAATTGTTTGTTTAAAACACTTCCCAACCCACATGAGCTCAGAACACGACTAATAACGCACTGCGAGCGCTTTTTGTCCACCTTCCGCCATCGCTCCCGGAACACGTTCCACTTTGAGGAGCTGTAACTAAATAGTTAAAGTTTTTCCTTTCCCCAGCGCCGGTATCAAAGAGCTGGCCTGATTCTGTCGACGCTGTCACTGCTTCAAAGCCCGCGTTTCAGAGCCGAGCTCTGTGACGTCCGGGGGGCACTGTTTCAAATCACCTCTGGTGCCGTAGACATAAAGAAGCATTCATGTGTTGACTGCTTTTTGTTCCCACAGATAACTACCTTACTGTCCGGGGACAACAGGCCTTGTGTAGACCTTTGTTGCTCTTATGCCAGTGGCGCAAGTGTTCATTTCAAGAGTTCATGCGAGACGCCAGCGCTTACGCTGAAGGGCCCGTGTGTGTGTGTGTGTGTGTGTGTGTGTGTGTGTGTGTGTGTGTGTGAGTCGGAGGCCGACAATGACGGTATGTTTGCACAGGCGAAAGCCAATACCGCGACAGGAAAAGGAAAAGTGTTTGATAATTTGGTGATATTACAGGCTTGAGACATTCGAGCAAATTGGGACAATGCTTCTTGTTTTTGGGGCGCAGCTTGGCACCGAGCCCCGTATGTAAATGCATAATGATCTGTAAGAGTAGAGGAGGGCAGGATGAGATAGAGGCCGAGTGTGTGAGAAAGTGCAGCGATGGGGGAAAAGAGCAGGAAGTTTCCTGACTACTTCATGGTCAATGGGACTGTGGCGCAGGGGCTTCTCAGAGCGAGGGCGCTCCTGCAGGATGTGTGTAGCGAACGCTGGTGCTGCACGCGGTCCCAGATGTTCACGCCTGTGATGTGCGCGTTCACCTGAAGGCTCTGCTGTGGAATCGGTTCGGTGCAAAGCCGTCCTCCCGTTGTTGGCGGAGCTGCTGCGGAGTTGACAGGTCAGAGCGATATACAGGTAACAGACGTGCCCACACCCCCCCCCCCCCCCCCCCCCCGTCCTCCCCCTCCTCCCCCTCCTCGGCTTTTCTTCTCTCCCCCTCCCTCCATGTAGATCTCCGCATTGCGATAAGGCACGAAGATGCGAAATCAAATACCCAAATTACCGGCAGTGGCTACATTTTGTTTTGCTTCCATCTTCTTTTCTCTTTTCATCTCCTGCACCCCCCCCCCGTCCCCGTTGAGAACAAATGGCCTCATCAGGCCCCCGTGCAGCACAAGCAGTGACGGAGTCTCCTGGTTAACCTCAGGGCTCCAGCGCAAATGACTCGCTGCAGTGGTTACTTGATTACTTCATAATGGTTTGTGTGACTTTACACGTTAATTAAAAATGGAGTGAGCTTCACAAAACTAGAGTGTGATCATCATTTAGCCGTTTTCGTCCTGCATGGCTCGTGTGCATCTAAAGACGGACTGAGGGCCGAGACGAGCGGAGTCAGAGGATGTTGTTGATCACCTGTCTGTGGAGCAGGTCGCACTGTTAAACACATAACGTGGCCTCGCTGACCTGCTTCTAATGTATGAAATTTACTGCTCCTGTAAATCTGGAGCAGCCGCGACCAAACCCTTCCTGCGACCCAGACGACGGCCTCTCCAGGGTTTGCCATAATCGCAATATGAAAGATTTCCAGAATCACGGGCCCAGACTTCCTTGTTCTTGTTTGCTGTTGCCAGGACTTACAGGGTGTCGCCTCAGTGTCAGCACTGATTCATATCCTATCACGCTGGAATGTACCGATGACTCGCTTTGCGGTCATTCCTCATTCTGCTTTTCACCGAGGTGGCAAGTGACCCCGTGTCCTGTCTGTGCCCCAGGAGCTTTTAATGACTTATAGCTGAAGTGTTTTCTCACCACTGATTTAAAGTCCAAATCAGCAACTTTGCTCGCATCTAAAATAACTTCTCAGGGGGACGAGGTCACAGCCTTTTGTTTTTGTGTCGCGGCTGTGATGGAGCCGGGACGGTTCACTCCGTATCTCCCAACAATCCTGGCGTGACCTCGTTGACCTCTGACCCCTGCTGGGTCACTGTGCGATGGACAGCAGCTCCTGTTGCCACAGACAAGGCAGCAGGTCTGACGTGGCTGCATATAGTCCACTAATGTTAATGTACAGTAGATACACAGCTGTTGGGGAACATGCTGCTTTCCTTTACCTCCACTTCCGCCTCCAGCCATTAAAATGGTTTCAGCCATTCATTTCTCCTCTCCGTCTGTTTCCTGCAGCGTTTCTTTTTACAGTAAACCTGTCGCTCCGATCAGTCTGTTTCCCTTTTGTTCAAAAATGGAGGACGGATTTAGCTAATCAAAAAATTAGCTTGTGAAAAAATTAGACAGGAGTCTTCTGGGAGGAACCCCCCCCCCTCTCTCCTCCTGCTTTTTGGCCGCTCTCCAGTAAGTTTTAACACCCATCATTGCATGCTGGGCATCGTCCAACAGATGCCCTTGAGGAGGACATTCCTGTCTGGCACAGCTCTTTTCACGCTATTTATACTCAAATATCTGAGTCCTGCATTGATACCAGGCCTTTCTTCTGTAGGAAAATAAAAGAACACTCTCCTTACACTGCAGCATTACAGGAGCTCAATGAGGCATTGTTCTGATCCATGGCACAAACTTCATTAATAAACTGTACAGTATACATTCATACAGAGATTTATTTATTTATTATTGTTATTGTCATCACAATTAGTAATGCAAACAGGAAGTACAGGAGACTGAATCACTTTCAGAGGGGGAAGTCAAGGCAGAGCCCTGAAAAGCCTCCGTTAAGGGAACACTGGAGCTGTTTCTTTGCCACTTTTGAAATCCACTCACTGTGCAGCTCCCCTGCTTCGAGAAGCTCCAGTGAAAAGTTCAGCGAGGAGGGCGGACGAGGAGAGAGACAGTGTGGAAACTGAAAGAGCGTTTGTCTAGTTTCCGCTTATTCAGTTGCACGAAGCGTGCACCCTGGCCTCATCAAAAACGACAGTGTTAACAGTCCAAGATACACACCGCGTGGGAAGTCCCAGAGAATGTTTTTCTCCTCGACTTAAAAGCACCCTCCTCATATACACCACATATATATTAGCTAATCAGCTGACCCCAGGAAAAACATAAACCCAGTGCACTTGTATATTTGTCTTTGGTTTGCGTGTGCTTGCTTTTCAATCGATTCAACATGGCCACGCTCCGATTTTAAAAGCAACTACTTCACATGTATAAAATTAACACCTGCGGCCTGCACAACACCGCCGCTATTGCTACACACAGCGGCAACAGGATCAAGACAAACACAGGGCCGCGCTTACGAGAGCTACACTTAGAAACACTTATCACTGTCATCAAAGCCGGAGCTGCTGTCGGATGGTTTCACTGTGAAGAGGCTGGTTGTGGACCAGGACGACTGTAAAAAGCTCCTTGTTTTCATGGTTTTGCCCTCTGCACACTTGTCCACAAAGTATCTTCACATTTGCACAGTAATAAATGACTACGAATAACTTGAGCGCAGTGGTCCTGAATGTGCTGGGTAATCTAGATGATACGTTTGCCTTCAGGTGACTTACTGTACAGAAAGAGAAACAAAGGCATTAAAAAGTTCTATTTATACTAAAATGTAAGCAGAGAATCAAAATTAACCTTGAAGGAATGAAAATCCTACGTTACACAATAAACTGATAGAATCAAAGTAAATCAAAAATGTATTGATCCAAGTGTTTAGATATGTGTCCTGGGTATAATTCATAAATCTGGCCTCTTCGCGACTACCTGCACGTCTTCATACTGAGAAATGATGTTGGTTTGTAATTAGGGGAGTGTGACCTTTGACCTTCTAAACAGGCAGACCCATTTTCCTGTGAAGCCAAAACCAACAATGTTTCCTCTTCTGTGATTAGGTGGTCTGAGGAAAGACAAGCTGTGTGCTTTTTACCAGGGGTTAGAAGAGAAGGTCAAAGGTCGACTCCAACCTGCCTGGCCCTCTGAAGCCCGCTCTCTGGCTTTGTTGTTCTTTGGATCCAAATGTGAGAACCTGCACACTTATTCATGCGACCGTCCCTGCTATCACCGTCCACAGCAGTCACCGTCTGTGTTTAAGTGAACTTAAAGCTTGAGTCCAGGCCAGATTTCCTCTGGGTTTTTGCAGCGGGCGGTGAGATTCGATGGCTTTTGGGTTTATCCAAGGCAGCAGTTAAAGTACAGGACCACAGGCGTAAAGCTGTCAGCATGTGGACACGGTCGTGGAACACAGCCTCGCCTGTCCCCACAGTAACTTTACAGGAATGTTTAATGCCCCCCCACCACCTAAACCTACTGTATCTGCCCTTTGTATCCTTCTTTTCCCATTCGCCAGGCTGCTTAATATGCAGGACGCTGCCTCCGTCCCCCCAAATAAATCTCCACTCAGGATCTCTCTGAATAAAGGTGTTAAGACTTGTTGGGAAATCTCCCTCTTCCATCTGGGCTCTTACCTACATGCACTCTGTGCGGTGCCAGTCTGACTGATACAACTTCAGCGGCTGGAGGATTTTTTGGCTGCTCATCTGAGCCACTTAAATTTCTTGTATGTGTTGCGTTAGGTGGAGACAGGGTGAGAAGCAGTTGTGCGACTGTGTTGGAGGTTTTTACACCTCTTTGAAGTGCGTGACATGACGCCGTGACAATGATGCGTCTTTGATGTGGGATTACACCTTTTTGTAATCAGCTCCAACATTTGACAGTGTGTATCCCACAACGAAGCACTTATGACAGACGATTTTAATCCTTATTATTACTATTATCCATCCTGGGCTTTTTGATCACGTATCGGAGACGTTGTTGAAGCCTTGTCATGAACGCGCCGTTACAATGCTCAGTGGAGATGGAGGTTCTGTCAGACAAATTATTCTGTCAGCTTTGCAGGATTAGTGAGGTGAGAGATCAGCAGCCTCGCGTGAATCAGCGTGAATTGAACGCAGTCGTCACCTTCATGCTTGCTGGATCACGTGGGGTAGTTTGATTAGAGCAACAGGCACAACCGCAGCAGCGTAATAGCACGCGATAGCATCAGACGCGAGCGTCCTCCCAGCATGTGTCTGAGCCGCTGTATCAACATGGACATCAGCCAGATCTCAGCTATGCCGCCATGCCAGCTTTGTTTTACTCTGTTCTGCTGCTACTTTCTCTGTCCTGTATTTATTTTCTTGCGCGATATTCTCTTTAAAGCTGAGTGACACACAAGCTGAGTTTTCTAGCACAGGTTTCCTGTGTTTGGAAGTGGGGGGGGGGGGCAAGGATATAAAAACAGAGGACGGGGTGAGAAGGTCAAATGAAAAGGAGGGGAAAGAGAGGTTGGAAAGTACGGAGGTTAAGTGAGAGGTAAATCTGAGGATAGAGATTTGTACTCAGGCTTTTAAGGTTCTGTATAGGATCTCTGGATAAACAGAAGCTATTGTGGTAATGGTGGGACTTAAATAAAGTAAACAAACTGTAAAATGAAATTTCACAAAGCTTAACTTTTGTTGAATTTATCCAAAAAGGATCTTCGTGCAGAAGTAAGTGAGCTCAAAAAGAGCTGTAACAAGATAAAATAACAAGACAAGTCGACCATGAGCTCACACGCTATCACCTATTTCAAAGAGCATCCAAGCAAGATAGCACCTGCTTTATCTCCTTAACATAACCACAACAGAGGCGTCGCCGGGCAGCGACCGCAGCGGTCGAGTCTGTGAGAGTCCAGGACGCCAACGGCTGGTGTGGAGGAGGCTTCGCCGTGTTGCAGCTCATCTGGGGAGACCATCAAACGCCGCCGGTTCACAGGAACCTGCCGCTGGGCCCAAGCATCAACAGCCGGTCCGTGTGAGCAGAAACACAATCCTCCCTGAGCTCACCCAAGTCGTCCGCTCAGCCCTGACCGAGGATCCGAGCAACTGGCTTCGTCACCCACAGCGTTACATTAAAGGCCACAGAAATGCCAAGCATCCTACACCGGCGATGCAAACGGTTCATTACAGGCTACTGGATCCAGTAGATAAAGAAAGACGTCAGACTTCTGGAACCAGATGTTGAGGGAAAAGAGGACGCTGGACTCAACCCTGTTTTTCTTTCCGTTTAACGGTTCATCCACAACCGCAAACTTCAGAAATATTTCTGAATATTGTGTTACAAGTTTAAAACTTGCTACTCTTTAATACGGACGGCGAAGTGATCAATCCACAGTCCACTTCAATAAGTCAGGAAGGACTGCATCTGGCTCCCGTTCTGGCTTTGAAGTCTTCCCTTTATGACTCTATTAATATTTGTAAAATAAAGATGGGAATCCTGTAGAAGGAGGAACACCCATAGGTCACTAGGTGTGAATCCAACAGTCTCAGAGGCACCGTTTGCATCACAGGGCTCTCACCTGGTCCGTCTCAGGGTCACTCAAGGTCCGACTCACAGTGGAACGCATTAGTGTTGATGATGTGGAGGGAGGAATATGTTTTTCTCATTCCCATCCCACAAACTTCCAGCCTTCTCTCTCTCTCTCTCTCTCTCTCTCTCTCTCTCTCTCTCTCTCTCTCTCGCTCTCCTTTCACTCCACTTGCAGATTACTCATCCAAATTATGCAGACAGCGTTTCCTCTGAAAAAAACACTTTATGCCTGTCTGCAGTGAAGAGCTCACGTTGCATCCTTCAGCTGTGGTCTGTGCATGAATGCAACACAGTTATTTACAAGTTACTAAATAATATGAGATGATAATAATAGTCTGATAATGTAATAAATCAGAATAGAGCCGGAGGTATCAGGTGAAAAGGCACAAGCAGGTCAGCATGGGAAAGCAATGCCTCTGTCCTTTATTTACGTCTAGAGAAGAGGCCCAATAATCGTCTGGCTTTTCTGTTGGTAGGAAACTATTCCATTAGTCTTCAAATGTCAAAACACAGAAGAGGTATAACCTTACCGTCTATAACATCCACAAGCACACACCCTCCCCTGCTCCCCGCTTGTGTCTTCTCATGCCCTTGCTTCCTCCCCCACACTCCCTCCTTTTATCACTTTAACAGTCACATTACATGATATTCTCTCCCTCCCTCGCTTGTTCTTTGTTACTTGGCCTTACGCTGCTTTTATACAACTCCTATTGAAAATGTTCCCAGTCAGGAACTGTAGTTCTGTAACAAGAACCCAAAGGCTCGTTCAACGTGCACTCTCGTAAACAGGTCCACCACACTGCAGCCATTGTTTTGCAGTCCGGTTTTTAATGCTAACGTTCCTATTGTGTTGTTATATTTTAGCTTTTGCTGCTCATCGCTCAAGTTTGAAAGGAGAGGAAGTGGAAAAAAAAGCCGAGGCCTATAGCGAAACAACCTGTTGACCCGCTCCGCACAGAAATATATGACACGGGAGGAAAACAGACACATGAGGAATGTCATTACTGAGCAGAAACGTATCCTAATCCGCTCCAAGATATTAGTCAACACCTTTCAATTGCAACTTGTGCACATGGGCCTGCACACAGCGACAAGCGAGAAGGTTGAGGAGGACACGTCGAGAAATTACCCCTTCCAGTGTCTTGGGAGCAGATATTAATTGTGTCTGAATCGCTGATTGGAGTCAGACGCGTTAGCGGCTTCTTACAGGCGTGAGCGAACAGCACAAACGTGTTGCTACTCATGTTCTGACGCCCACTACACTGACGGGAACTCACACGGGCGGCGTGTGGGACCCGGTGCAGGCTCGGCCACCGGCTGCAGCTGCGGCTGCGGCTGCGGCTGCGGTTGCGGCGGATTCGAGACCACATCTGCGAAGGTGAAGGGGACGAAGCGTGGATACAGGATCTCCAAGTCGGGCGGCTCCTGATGAGGCTTCACAGACTCCTGTGTGTTTTGCTTCCCAGCAGCGCTCGCCGTGTCCCCGTGCCTCAGCCAGCGACTCCTGACTGTGAATTGTTTACAGCTTCCCAGATACCATCAGCCAAACACATCCCTGGACTCACGCTACAGTAGAGGCCCGAGCCGCCGCCGTCTCCCTCGCTCTCTGTCATCACACGGGTATAAAAGGAGCTGCTGTAGACGTTACATAAGCCTGTTTTATAAGACTGGCGCTAATGCATCACACTGCAAACATGACATTAAAGTTGTTTGGTGATGACAGTGCAACGGAGGCTAAAAGCTGCCGTTGTCCTGGCATGTGTGAAATATTTGTTCGTGGATTGGCCCAAGTACATTTCCATTGGATTCGAGCTCACGCTTCCAGTCTGTTGATGTTATTACAGTGTGGCTGCATTCAAGGCATGAAATATTAATTACGTGCATTAATATGTAAAGTGAGTTATGACTTATAGTCTACATCATGTCAGATCTCTTCCTACTCTTCCTGCACATTCCACCCATTAATCACATTCTATATCAGGACATTGGCTCGTTTATAACAAGTGTTGAGCTTGAGCCACTTGTTTTTCCTCCACGCGTGACATCTTGGCCCCGCGCGAGCTCCGCTCTCGACGCCGGGCGGAGGAGTCCCTCCTGTTTTTTACGAGCCGGACAGCTTTGACGAGGAGGCGACTGGCAGATGCGCTGGGTGCGTGGGGTCGACGGGCGGCCGTGGTGCGTCTGGCAGCAGACGAGGCCGTGCTGCATTCAATCAGTTTAGTCGGCCTGTATTTTCCTCTGCATATCTCCTCTGCCGCGTCTTATATCTTATTTTTATGGCTCCCTTCTCTCACTCTCGTCTCCGCTTTTCTACGAGACGTGATGATGATGTTTTGCGGAGCCGTGGCCGTGGAGCGAGGTAAAGAGAGAGAGCAGCCAGAGGCGGTGAAGCCTGTTATTCTTTCCTCCCCTCCGTCTGGCATGTGTGGAGAATGGAGGGAGACTCGGAGCCTGTGATGGTGTAATTTCACCCCGTCCGTCCGAGTGGAAGTGGAAAGGTGAGCGTGGTTCAATGATAAGCGAGGGATGGGGGGGGGGGGGGGTTTGCACCAGAATGCACTGGTCTTTGTTCCGCTCAGACACCACTTACTACCTGATTTGCCAACACCCTCAGAATGTGGTTAGCGCTGGAACGAGTCCAAAACGGGTGAAGGCATCAGATGAATTTGCTGTGGAAGTCGGCTCCGTTCCTACTCTCCTGGCGCTCGGCCACTGACGCATTAAACGCTCCCATCGTTTGTGCTACAGCAGATTTATCCGGGCTCCTTCCTCCTCGTGCTCTGCATCGAGGGCGTTGGAGGGTTTCCACTGACGTTTTTATTGTCGTGCTTTAATGAAAGAGCCCGCTTTTCAAAAATCTGCAGGATTTATTTCAAGCCTGCGTGTTAGCACTTGGTCGAAAAGCACGAACACCTCGGCAATTATTCCTTTTAGCGCGCGATTTCACCTTTTAGGTTTTTATATGTATGATGTTGGGCTCAGCCTTTGCTGCAGGTGTGTGTGTGTTTGCGTGAACAGCTCCGAGGGTCCCTGGGTTCAGAGTGGCAGCTGAGAGGGACCAAGGCACAGGTGTGTGAGTGGTCGTGGGGGTTCGTCCTTGGACGGTTGCCAGGTTTACCTGCCAGCCCCCACATGGGCCCAGATTCAGCAGCACAGTTATATGATATGCTCCACAGATCAGAGGCGTGTTTTATTTGTCCAGAGAGCCTCGGATTAACTGTATTAGCTTTAAAGTTCCTGCTGTATATCATCAAATCTGCGTTTTTTAGTGCTGTGTCAAGACCCATTAGTTGAGGAGGGACGCGCCATCGGCGGGACCTGGAATGCGCGTTTGGCCCGGATTCAGCACACATCAAACAGCTGCTACAGCAGCATCGGCCGCTCCATCGTCCCATCGCTCGCTGAGCTGTCGAGGGTCCTCGTCGGCAGAAAGAGAAACAAAGGACAAGCGATGCCTCGCAGCCGCTGCGAGCGCTGCCCCGACAAGCAGCGCTCCGCTCCCGACTGATCCCTCCTTCGTTTACTTTTCCAGGTTTTAAAAAAAACCTTGTGCCGAGTTACGTTCGAGCGCACACCGAAGGGTATTGTAAGGCAACACCACACTGGGTTTTCCCCCTTTCACAAGTGCTGCAGTGGAACATTAAAAGCGCTCCAGACAACACACCCGTGGCAGAGTTTAAACACAGCAGCTGAAAGCTGCATTGTATACCGTGCTCTTCAGGGAGTTGAGCCCAATAATCGCCGGGTTCTGAGCGTGTATGTTCTACATGAGACATCAAGGGTCCGCATTAACCACTGCCCATGTAATCCTGTCACACTTTCCCCCGGTGGAAAAACACCACCGTGATCAGCAGGCGCTTTGCTCCAAGGTCTCAGGCCCCCGGTTTGGCCCCGGTGACGCACGCGTGCCCACATACCGCGTAGAACACGCATGAACGCGTGTCAGGGTACAGCACACAGGTAGCGGGTTCTGAGGGGGGTCGGGAGTTCCCTGACGGGTGCATGACGAGAATCCTCTCCGGGTTCCGCATGACGTCATCCCTTTGGGGAAATTCCCCAAAAGAGACGAGCGGATCACGCGTTAGCGTTAGCGCTCGCAGCTGTGACGGACGAGTGAAGCGACGAGCGCGGTTCTCTTGTGCGGTTCCACTCCGCTGACCTGGAGCCTCTTGCCTTTGTTTATTGTCAAGCCGCGGCGCTGCCTCAGAGCTCGGCCAGGACCCGGCCTGCCACAGGCTCCGCTGCTGGACAAGAGGCCTGCAATTATAGCTCACTTCAAAGATGCCAGTCAGTCAGAGACAGCATTCATGCGTTTATTTAGGCAAGCACACTCTTTTTCTGCATCCTCACCTTTCCACCTCCGGCACTCTCACCCTTCTTCCACCTTTCCCACCGAGCCTCAAGTGTGTTTAGATGAACAATAAAAGACAAACGAGTGCAGATGGGGTTTTGATTGGCACGGCTCTTTATTGACTCAGTTTACGGAAATATCTCCCCGCGTAGATTTCTCCTCACCTAAATGTGGCTGTGGTGGATGCTGCGAAGGTGAAGGGAGGAGCGCGCCTCATGCTCACACAGGAAGGCTTCAGTCCTGGGCACGGAGGCCGTCCGCTGCCCCGCGTTCACCCCAGCAGAAATAAAATGCACAGAGAGAGGAGGGGCAGGAGGACGCGCTCCACCTCAGACCATCTGCTCTACGCGCGCTATTAGATGCTCAATTAACAGGGTAAACCGATCGGCGGCCTTGTCAACGGAGCACTGTATCGCCAAGCGTCAGGTTCTGCCCGCCATATCTGACCCCCACCTTTAAACCACAGGCAGGACAACTTTCCCCGCCCGTGTCAAATATAGATAGTGTTTATTCACTGCTCGTTTCATTTTCTGCCAAGGTTTATTTAATTGTGAGAATGCTGTGTCTATAAGGGACTAATGAAGTGGCCTGGCCAGAGATTTAAATGGAGAGCAGCAGCTGGTGTATTCGCTCCATATACTGCACTTTATTGGACGGGCATCGTCTAACATATAAGTGATCGTATTCCAGGAAATTCCACTTGTCCACCATCTGCTGGGTGAGACCAGTCTTGTAAAGTTCGGGCCCTGGGCTCCAGGTTGTGGGCGTCCCCGCCGTTTCTCCACGGCTGCGCTTAAAAGGCACCGGCGGCATGTGTGCGAGGTGCATGTGTTTCCAGCACGTTTGCATGTGCTCCGCTTGCTCAGCCGCCCGTCTCCGGGCCTGTGCGTGAATATTGTGGCTCCGCCGAGTGGCATGTGCAGCGGCGTCTGTAAATGTTTGTTGTTGAAAGCACACCGGGCCCGCGGAATCTGAAACTCGACGCTAGAAGTTGGCCAGTCAGTGATTAGGGGGAGCCACCATGCTGGCGGTGTTACAGTTCAGCTCAGGTGTCCCATTGGTCACGGTGCAGATCGGATCAGCCCCGGCCCAGACCGGCCGCACTGACTGGTCACGGCACCGTCTCTGGGCCCGAGGACCGGGCTATAGGAGCCTCTATGGCTCCCGTGGGTCCACCTTAACCATTCCTCTGCACGGCCTCCTCTAACTTGTTAAGTTTGCAGACCAGCAGCGCTAAATCCTCAGGCCGTCGCACACATCACACACACCTGGCGAGACGTGTATCCCTGTAGGACAATAACTGTCACACGCTGCATATTGTGTGGACACTGAGCAATGAAGTTAACATTTTTAAGCCTGGGAACAGAGAGGGGTAAAATCAGATGTACCGGTCACAAGCACAGTAGGCGAGTCCACAAGAAGGCAGCTTTAGTGAGACACTAGTGAGGAAGAGGAGGGAGACCTGCCTCCCTTGTTCTCTGAGATCATGAAATTTCATACCTGACAGTCTGCAGAAACGTGCAGCTCTTGACACACACACACACACACACACACACACACACACACACACACACACACACACACACACACACACACACACACACACACACACACACACACACACACACACACACACACAGACATTATCACTCAGTCTTGCCATTGTCTTTGCACTGCGTTGGATTTTGGCTGGCATCCATTCAGGGCTCAGGATGAAAAAGCTGCACTTTCCAAGTTTGCTGTCCTTGACTCCTCGCTGTTTACACAAGGACGATCATGTTTAGTCACAGCAGGGCTTGTTTTTCATTCCTATTGTTTTCAGAGGCTGTTTTTGTAATAGAGGGAGGCAGAGCCCAGGTTGTTGGCTATAATAAACTGCACATTATTAAAAGGTTCATCCAGTGTAATAAACGAAAGGCAAATACAAATACATAATCACACAATAGCGTGCAAATGACTTTATATGTACAAATATCTGGTACCTATTGCACCAGAATATGACACAACATAAGCGGTTTGTGTCTCTGTTGCCATTTTGTCTCTTTGTGGTTGTTTATGGTTTCAAAATCCCTCCAATGACAACAATTTAAAAACTTTTATGATGTATCGTTCAGGATCAAGAAGTTAACAAATGATTTTGCCCCTACAGCGGGCGACCTTTGACCCCCTCACACCCTCCCGTCGCGGCTGCGCCTCGAGGCAGCGTTGATAATGGCTCTCTGTTGGTATGCGGAGCGGGAACAGAGAGGATCCTGCCCGCGCGGTATTAAAAATAAAGCGCGAGTCCCTGTGTGCATTAGCCCTTGCAGACACCTAGGTGGTCCTGGAAAAGATGGGAAGACAGGGAGAGAAAGACACAGGAGTACACGGGAGGACGGGAGTTATGTGGGAGGGAGACTGTCAGGTTGTCTGTGTCAACAGTAAGGAAATAATTGGCCTCTGCGGCCCGTGGGCCTCACTGCAGCAGCCCCGGGGGGTTGGGTGGGGCATGGCCCTGGCATTACACACAATTAGGCCAACAAGGGGGTCAAATGGGGTGGCAGTGGAGGTCCCAGCCCTGTAATTCACAAGGGGGATGTCTTTGTGCTCCGGGCTAAGCCAAGCCAAGACCCAGGTCACAGGGAAAGGCCCTGAACTAGGCCTCCGTCTGGAGATGAAAGCTCAGAGTGTCTTGCAGATCTTAATGTAATGGGATGCTTGAATTTAACATGAGTCGGTCAACGCTGCACTGAAGGTGTTAACAGGATGGTGTAAACCGGAGTGATGTGACACTGGACAATCAGGAAGCTTCTTTTCTGCGTCTTTTCTCAGCCCCAATTAATCACAGCCATGTTCTGCTTCTACCCACTAAATCCTGTCTGTGGCCAAGCTCTGGACAGCATCACACCCCCGCCCCCCGGGTGGCAGCCTCTCTTTGACTCGCCCCCTTCCTCGACCTCCCCCTAATATGATAAACATTCCCAATCAATGGAGGAAACAGGGAGGAAGGGGCCGGGGAAGTGAACGTGACCTCCAGGCTGGCTTCAAACGGCCACTGATTCTCTGTTTACACCTAATCCTCACCTTGTTCTTCTGATCGGCTGAACTCCTCCAGCCGTGGAGGGAGGTTCAAACCCGACTGTGTCCATCTTCGTAAAGCCTTCTCTCTACTGAAGATCATATAACTGGTCAAAGAAGGTTATATATTATTATTATATTTTCAGTTTTCTTAATCATTCCATGTGCAAACCAGGAAATCAGGATTCAAGACCAGGTCCTTTGAGTTGTTACTGTATTCAGAGCCCATTTGCTCAATTGAGTGTGTCAGGTTGATTGTGTGCAGTACATACACACTAACAGCTCCGCGTATTTGGTCAGCTTTCCTGATAAAATTTAACAACTTTGTACATATCTGCACAGTTTATATCCAGCATATCACGTTCTCTCTGCAGAGAGCAGAGGCCGGCAAGCAGATCTCACGTTCCACACGAATTGCTTCATGTAACGAGAGACAAGAGAGAGGGAGAAGGGGAGAGTAAGTGATCCGCACTCGCAGCTGGGGTCCATGTAACGCGTGCTACGGAGCTTGTTGACGCTTTTCTGTAGGAGGAAGCGCTCCATGAGTGTAACGTCATGACCAGTAAGGCCCAACCTGGCCGCTTCCCTTCTCCACCAACCGACCCAGTTCTCTTTATGACAATATCATCAAAAGGCCGTCTGCGAGGCCGCTAGCCTGCTTTGGTCCCTCATGTAACTCTATCTGGGACAGTTCATGCTGCATTACTTTACCTCCACAGTACCTCCACCCACCGCGCTCAATTCGTGATCTCCTCTAGCTGATAAACACACACATACAGTAATTTCGCGTGCACCCTGCAGGAATTCACGGCTGGATGTAACAAAATATATGTCAGAGCTCTCCTTTTACTGAGGCCTTTCACTGCTGCTTACAGTTTAGGTCTTGATCAAACAGGACGGGACAGGAAAGTGGGCTGACATTTAAGTGTGTGTGAGTCGGGGGCAGTTAAAGTGTGCGTCTCTGGGGATGGGAAGGGGATGGGGGATTGTATCTATATCGCAGATTCCCCCCCGGCCCCTGGGGAGCAGGCAGGGCCGCTGCTTTGACTGAGCGGGGCTCAGGTTTTGTCAACTGGCATCAATCTCTCCTGTCTGTCGTGCCTATAACTCCCGACCTCTGACCCTGCCCCAACCTCTCGTGGCCCGGATTACAAGCCTGCCCCGATGGCGATTGGTCGCCAGAGAGGTCCAGCTGAGAGACAGTGGAGACAGTAATCTGGCCCGTGATGCCGCCGTGTCTCACATGGATGCGGCTCCTGTTGCTCTGAACAAATGCAAACCGCGGTTGGTCTCCTCGCTTTTTCCCCTCCGCTCTTTCCCACCCATCCCGATGCCTTTCATTATCTCTGCTCCTTTGCTCCTTTGTTGATAATATCGTTGATAATAACAACTCCTCTTCCACTATCTGCTATCTCTGGGTCCTATCAGTCCATTTCCCCTCCCTCTCTCTTCAAGGTACAAAGTGTCTTCATCCATCTCTCTCCCAACAGTCTGTCAGTGAGTTACCTCGGCAGTAAAGGATGGCGGCAGCGCCCGAACAAAGAGGCTCACTTGTTCTCCGCATGTGCACAGAGTCTGGAATCTGGGATCCTGGAGTCAGCGCTGTGATATGTGTGTGCAGTGGGTGGGTGGATAAAGATACATTGGGAACACACAGAAAAACTGTAGAGAGAACATGATAAACCACTTGTGGCATGGTTGTCTGGCTGCATTTCCATGAACTATTAATCCTGAAGACCCCGATGGCTTCTATCGTGTCTCAAAGACCCCGACTGCTGAGGTCAACGATTCTAGAGCCATCCTTCATTCCCTCCACTGCTTGATTCATTTATTCCTTTCAGCCATTGTGGGCTGGAGTGTTAACCTGGTCACGCTGACATTTTTCCGGGTGTGGGGTATGAGCACAAACAGAAGGTATGGCCGGGGTTACAGGGGTGAGAGTTGGGAGCTATTGAGCCACTCCAGCTGTAGTGCCCTGCAAGCAACTCCCCTCTATCTTTGTCACTTCATGCCCCCCTCTCAACATCCTCCTCCATCACTCACTGTCCCCTGTCAATCAGCATCCTGCAGGTTGATGATTAAAGACAGTATCTCTTTAATGTGCCCCCCCCCCTTCTCACGCTCTCCTCCCCGCTTACTCCATCTTCTTCTGTCTGCTCTTTCATATCTCCTCCCCTCTCGTGTGAGGCAGCCTGGGTCCCTTCCATCAGCTTGTCTTTGGAATCTGCAAGCCGAGCCTCGGTATGCGCCCGGCGTGCTCAAACTAAATGCTTTTCCATTCTCCTTTATTTCTTTTTTTTCCCCTCTTTATCCCCACTCGGATTTGGGGATTGCTGTCTTGAACATTGCTTTCCCACGAAACAGGTGGAATGCCGCGGCGGTCACGTGATCCTGCTTTTATCTGCAGCCCTTCTGTTATTCTGTAAAAATTCAACCAAAATCCTCGGTCGGCTCTTGCCTTAACCCAGGCCTTTGTCCCCGGTGGCCAATGATCAGTGAGATGCAGCTGACATCAGCGCCACTATAGAGCGTGAGGACAGACTGAAATCAAAGGGAGAGTGAACCTGTATGATGGTGCTTTTCTCTCAGAAGCAGGAGGCCCTACCCTTATGCCTTACACAGACCCTCAACCATCATCAAATCATCAGTGGCAGCTTTGATGCTCCTTTCATTTGATTCCCCATTGTCGCAGCTCTCTATTCACCAGCACCTGGGCGGCACAGTCAAACCCTTCTGCTGCGTTCACAAAACAAGTGCATGACCCCGTTGAGGCGACTGGAGGTTGGAGATGAGCTCACAGAGCAATGAAGTCAACAGAGATGCTGTCGTATCGCCGGTTTTATTTATCTGAAGCTCTTGGAAGCGGATGGAGTGGGAACTGCTGACTTGTCCGCGTTGCGGTGCTTGTGCAGCAGCCGTGGGCCGCAGCGGGCAAGACACACTGGCACCATCAGCTCGCGAGCAGCCGAGCCCAGTCTTGTCAGCTGCGTGAATGTGGCCTCAGACACCAGCCAGCGTGTCCCCTGAGTGCCTCCTCACCTCTGTGGTCAGAACCGGGGGGGTGGAGGGGATGTGTGGGACAGAGCCCTCCTTCATCACCTCCGTGTGGGGATGGGATCGGTGCCCGGGGCGGCCGTGAGCGGCCAAGTCCATCCTGGGCTGAGCCACAGCGCCCGGTGAACGGCTCCGCGGCTCTGATCCACCAGCGACAATAAAAGCTGACAGATTCTCCATGAGCTAAACCCTCGCGTGTAAACACACGGTGTGCTATGAAAAGGTGCATGCGGTTTGACACAACACAGCGAAATGCCCGAGCACGTTCACGTCTTTTGCCGTGGAAAAGTGCTGTTTGGGAACGATAGCAGCAGCGATGGAGCGTGTGCTGTTCGCCCTCATATTGGTCTTTCTAAAAATACGCCACGGACGTGTGAGGTGGAAAAGATGGGGAGACAAGGCTGGTGGACGCCTTTGATGCGCCGTTGTCCCGCTGGCCGCCCTCTCGCCTCTCCGCAGGCCCTGTGGTTTGGCTCCGGCTCCGCGACCCTCTTCGCGGCCCTCCGGTCCGGCTCCGCGACCACAGACGCACTTCTTTAGCACATGTCAATATTAGTTCAGGATTATTTCTAGAAGTCCGGGAGGATTAAATCTCTTTAGAGATTACACTGACACAACATAATGAGGACGAATCCAGGGAAATGTGGAAGGACCATTAATGAATATTTATTATTTGCATAACAAACACAGATGATTTAACTCAGGCATACTGTGGGCAGCTAAATTTGGATGAAGCCACATGGTGTCCTGGGTAACCTCAGTCCAGAATAGCCTGCCGTGAAGACAGGAGTCACAGTGGAGTGTTAGGCTGCTTTGCTTACAGATAAAAATGGGAGGAGTGAAAACTGTGTGAATAGAAGTTAAGTCCTTCCACCCAGGGATGAGCCTCTGTAAAGGGCTTCATGCCTGGAGTCAGCTGGGCCTGACTGGGTGGCCAGCTCCCTCACATGTGCATCAAAGCAAAAAGATTCCTTCTTTCTCTCCTCTTGCTTGTTAATGCAGAACGACAGATATGAATGGGGGGGCTTTGGAAATATGCCGTTCAGAACGACGAAACCGTGATCTGTGAACATTTCTCAGGTGGGACGTGGCCCTGGTCGACTGCGCGCTTTAGCCCCAGTTTCTGATTGCTTTGAAGCAGTCGCGATTAGTCACACCGCGCTTAAATAGGTCGAGGCCTTACAGCCGTGTCGTCTTTAGAGAATCTGAGCTGTTTTTCCCCTGAGCAGATGAGGCTGTTCGCCCGTTCCTCAGCCTGGCTGACTTGCATTAGATCAGACCGGGACCTACTGAAGTAATCACAGTTGAAACGAGTCTCAAAGAACTACCTCAGCTCACAGATATGTGATCCTTTTTATGGCGTTTGTGCAAGAAAAGCTTTTTTTTACCTGCAGTGAAGGGGATTTCCCTCTAAACTTAGACTTAACTGAGTGTGTGTGTGTGTGTGTGTGTGTGTGTGTGTGTGTGTGTGTGTGTGTGTGTGTGTGTGTGTGTGTGTGTGTGTGTGTGTGTGTGCATCTTTGTATTACTGTATTACTGTACATTTTTATTACATTTACAGTTAATTATTTAAATTATTCATAAAGCATTTGTCACACTTTTCCCCAGCATGAGTTTCTGTAGTTTTAGTTTAACCTTCATTCTTGTCTTGGAGCTATGTTACGCAGATTACTAGTAAGTGTGTGATCCTTTGAAGTCTTGGCTGGGGATATCAAAGAGCTAAAATAACTCTGTCAAGCTACAGTAATAAATGAATGAAGCAATCCAGGTAGGGCTCTGCAGGTAAATCACTGCAGGGCTCTGTAAGGTGAAAAGTTCAAGTCGCACATGACGCCTGAACTGTGTGACCCACAGAGTCACAGCTTTACCTGGTGATTCAGCGGCAGATGTCTTCATCCGTTCCTCAGTACCAGTAATAAAGCCAGTAAGTTAGAAAGTAACGGGAGGTAGTCTGTACCAGTCAATCTGTCACATGCGGCTCAAAGCATATTTACCTATGAGTAAGTCTATTTAGGAAATCATCAACAGAAGACAGGGAATCCTGAATGAGTCATTTTCATGCATAACGAGTTTCAGCTTTCTTCAGTCCATGAATGTGCAGAGAGAATCATTGAAGAGTCTGGGTGCCTCACTCCCCCTCACACTCCTCGTCTGCTGTTCTAGAGAGGAGTGGAAAGTTCATAAGCAGAAGCTGGAAACTACAACCACAACCAGCCAATGCACAGGACACTTATTCATGGACTTTTTACACACACACACACACACACACACACACACACACACACACACACACACACACACACACACACACACACACACACACACACACACACACACACACACACACACACACACACACACACTTGGGGCAGGGAACAAGAGCAGTGGCAGTAGCAGTAAATTGGTACAGGCATCTGTCAGAAACCCCATGAGTCACCCACTGGAAAACATACCGCTCTCCAAAGCCAGAGTAGATATCCATCAAAAGTGATTGCGGCCGGTTTGAGCTCCTGCAAAAACACAGTTAGATATATACACACACAATTATATCCATATACACACAAGCACGTGCTTAGTTGCACACATAGCAACGCATATTGAATACATATCCATGCATCCACCCCCCCCACACACAGCAGAGCGGAGATTCTTGTGGTATGGATGGTAAGGCAGTGGAGGAATAACGAGTGGTATGTTGTCCGGGGGGAGACAGTGAGGCCTGGGGAGCCATGTGTAACCACTGCACAGGCTTTTAAATGCAGCCAACTTCACTTGTGATGTCACCTGATAATATAAACAGCAAGTCCAGAGTCAACCTCAAATAAATCTCCTATTCTTTTGTACTACTGCGTGAGCCGAGGCCACAAATCGAGAAGCCAGACATCGCAACCTGCAGCGGTTGTGGAGCAACAACAGATACCGATGTAATGTCACACAGAGGAACCAGAGATCTCCTCAGGAAGGCAAAGAACATGCAGAAAATGTGATAAAGCATCATCTGCGCTTCGTGAGCGACTCCTCCCCATCGGTTCTCGTCTGAGTTCCTCACACCTCACAAACCGCTGATAGGAACCGAGAAGGAGCTCCAAACATGACACTTCCACAAGAATCCTATGGAACACGAGGGAACGTAAGGGAACCGTAAATCATCGCAGTATAAAACGCAGTCAGCTCAGCTTCAGGGTTATTAATCTGTCCCTTTAGGAAGCAGGAGTGATTGAAGGTGCAAAGGAGAGGAAAAAGCAAGAAAACCCCCAGAATGGGAACAGCATTGCGTGTAGTGGTGACAGATAAATGCTCACTCGTTACCCTGCCAGAATAATTCTACTGAAATTACGTGGTCGGTGCCCTTTTCTCTGCTAGTGTGAGGCAGAACCAGCAGCCAAATCCAAATCCAGTCCATTTACTGCAAGATGTCATGTCCATGCTTTACATGCATTCACAAAGAGGTTTGTCGCACAGAAGCGAGTAGATGCGAGAACAGGAGCGCTGATGGTCTGATCCAGGTCTGCGAAGAGTCTCCTCTCCTCACTTGTGTGACATCATCATGCGTAAATTAGAATGAAACTGATAGACCTGCTGGGCCTCTGCTGGCTTTAACGTGTGTGTGGGCAGAGTGGCGCTGCTCAGATTCCTGGGACGTCAGACATTCTGGTGATTGGGGGGGCGGCTGCAGCCTGCGCCTCACACATGACCTCCTCAAGGTCAGCAGGTCAGATCCTGCGATAATCCCGTTCACATAGTTGCATGGCATGCGTACATTCATCCTTACTTCCCTACTTAAAGCAATGAGATCCAGTGCCTGTGTTGATTCCTGCCATCGTGGATGATCGTTGCGTTTCCACTTAATGGCTAATGGTGTGTGTTGGTAGCCTTTATGTAAATGTACATGCATGGACATGTCTGTACCTGCACATATGCTTTTGTACAGTATGTGTATGTGCAAGGAGGAGTTTGCAGTTGGCTGCACACCTGCACTAAGTCTCCAGAGAGCATCGCTGTCATCTGGAGAAGCGAGGAAGAAGAGATGAAACAGAGAACAAAGTCTCACTCCCCCCTCAAACCTCAAACCTTGTTTTTTCAAGCTTTTCTCAACATATTGAGGAAGAGTGGAACAATGCGCCGCTCACACACCCTCAGCGTGAGCAGCACAGCAGGAGGAAAATCAAAGAGCGGCGAGTGGAGGCAGAAGGAGGGACGGGGTGGAAGATGAAGTACCGCATCCAGACAGGCTGTACTTTTCACTCCTCCTCCACCAATTTTACACTAGCGGGATGCAAAGCGTGCATGAACATGACTCGGGCTGCAGGCAGCTTCAGTGCAGTCTCTCTTTAGCTTCTCCACGCGTACGGTACATTTGCAGGCTACAGTACATTTCAGAGAATGAGATGGAACGAATAACATATGGAGCAAAGTGCTGAAAGAAGAATTCGCTTTTGAGTCCACTGATCATTCTCAGCAATATTAACTTCACTCATTTGCTTCGTTTCAGTTTTACTTGGCTTAGGAGATAGTTTTCCCCTCATGTCTCTGTCCTGCCTTCCTTCTCCTCTCCCAAACACACACCGCCGCCACTTCACCAGTTGTTGGGAAGGAATGTTTCTCCTATATACTGTATCTGATGGCAGCTGCGATGATTGATCAGGTGGCAAAGAAAGTAAAGCCGTCATAGAGTCTAATGTGAGCATGCATGCATGTGCAGAATGCATGTCACATGCAGTATGTGCATGTGTGTGTGTGTGTGTGGCCGCCTGTTTGCAGGTGTAAATTCTTTGTGTACATACTGTACATGTGTGTTAGTGTGGCCTCACAGCGATGGAGACAGCAGAACACTTGGCACCACACTGACGTGACCCAACACTCGACCCTGCAGTGACACTTAGGTGAAAGATGAGGCGTGGAGGAGAACATAAACAGGGGGAGAAAAAAGCACCCCAGCCCACTCCTGCACTGGATTCCTTCAAACTGTACCTGCTCACTTTAATCTGAACAAAACGGACCAACTGCAGCTCCGATGCAGCAGATAAACAGCGATTCCTTCCTTCCTTCAAATCCACTTTTACACTCCGTGAGGCACAGTAGATATGTGCTCTTTGCAAAAGTGACCTCCTTGAACCTTGACAGCTTTCACGGAGAGGAGGGAACAGCTAAAGACAACTTCACTTGTGAAACAAACTACAAGAAGAAACATGATATGTGTGCGCATTTCCCCCTTGGGAGCCATCCAATGTCGAGGCATTTTGATGCTTCAGTTGTTACTGGCTGTAATATGCTTCTGTGTACATAGTGCTTCTCCTCTGGCAAGTCCTTCCTTTCCTCACATTTTCCCGTTTATCTTCTGAGCTTTTTCCTCTAAAATATTTGTTGGCAGAGTTGAATTTGAGCATGAATAAACTTCACTGGGCTCGAGGCCACTGGGCTCATCTAGTACTGGCATTTAACCCCCTCACTGGGGAGCACGACTTTCATTCACATGTTTTTTTTATCCAGCCAGGAATCTGAAAACCTTTTGAGATGCTGTGCTTTCATAACGCACCACAACACTGCTAACCTGTGTGAACCTTTTGTAATGTTTAATACAGTACATGTTTGCTGCAGGTGGGTTATGTTTCCAAACATACAAGGGAAGATAGACTAGAAACAAACATCTTACAATTCTGATTTATTGAGGTTAAATCCTGATCACGAATGCATCACAGAACACTTGGAACTCTTCAAAGTAGTAAAAATTGATATGAGAAGGGAGAAACTCGTGGCATATCTCCCCAGTAAAATGCTTGACATAGTGTGGCTCAGTATTTCTGTGTGGCATGCTCACTTGTCTCCTCATACCTCACATGTTAGAAAACATCCATCAAGGTTTAAAGATAGCCTGGGGTGAACCCGCAGTCAGGGAAGCAGTTTACCCCCACAATAAAAGGCACCGGTTCAGAAAATATTGATTCCTGTGGGTGTTTTCAAGCGGTCAGACCTGGGACTCTTGAGACGAGGGATTACTACACTGGAGCAACTGTTGAGGAGTCTGAAGCGCACCGGCCTTTAAACCCTTTGCTCTGACCTTCCACACTTTACCTGTGTTGTATTTTATTCCGGTTGCTGTCATGTTTAGCTTTCCAGTCAACTCCCAACTTCCTCAGACTCCCTCTAATAAAAGGGAAGCATGGAAACTGAATCAATCAGCTGCTCTTCCGCTGGCTTCACTTGTGTTTGTGGAGAAACTGGGAGGAGGATCCAAGTCAAACCTCCACAAACACGCTGCTGTACCTTATGGTCAAGAGTTAAGCTCCACTGCAGATATACTTGTCTAATGTGCTGACACAGTGTTAGATACTAATCATTTTTCAGCCTTTAAGAAATGTGCATAATCTATTTTACTTGATAATACTTGACGTAAGAGGACAAAGCAATTAAAGATACTTTGTGTTGCATTAAAAGCTATTACACAGTTCAGGGGGAGAGACAGTGTTTCTCTGAGTGAGCTTCCTTCACAGATGGGAGCAAAACACTCAAACAGACTCGCACATGAATTCAGCAATCACACGTCCCTCTCTCTTTTGCACCTGACAACCACATGGTTTAATGGCAGCAGCATTATTTTATGACTGGGCCTCTTGCGCCATCTGTAGGTCACACAGGATGATTTCTTAGTATTTCTTTGACTTTTGTACACACAGAAGTCGACTTGGTGCATTTATGTGTATGCATGTATGTGTGCATGCCCCCAGACAGTAGCACTAAACGTGTTGCATCTGAATAGCTGCAAAAAGCGCGTCGGCTTTTCCATTTGTCTGTCGATATTTAGTGTGAAATAGACAGACGGCATTCATGCTGATCGTTCCTGGCCACCACCCTGAGTAGTTAGCAGCTTCTTAGTAAGGTTTAATTTTTCCTAAAACATTTACTAAATAAACTAAAATGAAAAACCGTTCCCCTTTTTTCCTATAAAACAAGGATTTCTCTGAGAATGTAAAAGCTAACACTTTGTCTGCTGTGTGCTCTATTTAGCTGCTGAGTTTCATATGTCCATTTATGTTTCCCACTGTGAATAAGTTCGGATTTGTTTTCTGTGTTAACGACAAGAGCGAGGCAGGAGAAAAGGTCAGGCCATGAATGGGATCTTAAAATACTTCTCTATGCTGCTAATATTAAAACTGTTTCTCCTGCCCTGACGTATGTTTTGACTTACAGTGCCTGTTTTTACCTCTTTTTTATTAGCCCATAATAATAAGTCACATTCAGACTGTTCATGAGGAAAATTGGGATCACTTGCTTTCTCAGTCTTTCATTCTCCCTCCTTACCTTTTACTCCATCTTGCCATTCCTTTCCTTTATGCATGTGCCAAAGTAGAGGCTTAATAAAACCATCACTCAGTAGATGTGATTGAGGAGTTCAGCAGCTTGAAGGATTCAAGGAAGCTTTTCATTGTATGAAGGGATATAGATCAGCATAATGGAAACCACACATCACAGATCAGTTGGGATCATACGGTAATACAGTATTACATGTGCAATAAATTTTATATCTAATTAATTTATATTATTTTACCACGCTAGTGATCTTGTTGTTAGGGATGATAATGTTAATATGATTGAAGTATTTTGGATTTCTATTTGCATCTTTCTATTATTATTTCCTCAACAATGACAGCAATGCATTAAGAAACAATTTTTATAATAAAATTTAACTCGTGTTCTCATAATTATGTATTCTTTTCGGTCTTATGACTAGTTTTTCATTGGATCTGTGAATGTGAGACTTCCTGTCTGATGAAGCATCTGCGTGTTTACTTGTGTTTAATAAAGTTAATTGAAATTCGAATGTCAGACTCGTCACAATAAACTGTACAAGTAACAAAGAATAAGAAGTTATTGTTCTCACAAACCTTCAGTTCGAGCCCCCAACTTGTAAAGATTCATTGCACATGAATCAGGTAAATACTGATGTGTTTGTGATGCTGTAACCAAAGTTAATTGTCTTTTTAAAGTTGTGACGCAGTGTTAGTGCATTAGCATGGTAACTAATTAGCATTAGCTTGTGTTTCGGTAGTTTATCGTATTTTACCGATTGAACCTGTAGTACAATATATGGTATGATATGACATGATATGACATGATATATGATTTGTGATAACTCAGTTTATTAGAATGGATGCGAAGAGGGACCATTTGTTCAGCTACGTGACCACAAAGATGGACCACAAGTTCAGAGGCCTCTACCAGTGGGTTGGTGAGTACACACAGCTTGTAGCTAATATGACTCGGTTAGTTATATACATAATATAATACACTATAATATAATCTAAATATATACACAAACCAGGTTTTATTCAAATAGTGCACTGGAACTTGATCTTTCTCAAGATAAGCTCTGTATTGTAGCAGGCAGACATCTATAACCGTGTGTTCTGCCAACACAGGATGTGTCTTGTCAGAGACTAGTTACTGAAATAACCCAGTGTTAATTCTCCCCATTCATTTCATCAGTGGTGGAGGAATTTTGTTTTAACAAGGCAGTACAGGCTCTCTTTACAAATCGAACTGCTAATGACAGCTTTTGAAAGCTGTAGGTGTGAGACAATATTAACAACATATCCTGGTTATTGTCATAAATGAGAGGTGTAGCGGTACTAATGCACCTCTGGAGCCTCGCTGGAAAGTTGAAGGGGGACATGGAAGTTGTCTTAATACATTTGATGGAAATGAGACTACATACACGCTATGTGATGACAGATGAGTTCACAGGACCTATAATACCTTTGTTTGAAATGGTGATGATTAACGCTGAATCAACACAATAAATAATTTCAACACAGTCGGAGTCACAATGTGGCTATTCTGACTATTCAGACTGCAGTGCTGATTTTCTCAGACGACGTAGTAAGTTAAATATTATAAATGATCAAATGTGACATAGTGTATGGAAAAGAGGAAAACTGTCTGTTTATAAACGATGTTGAGGGAACCAGTAGCGGTAGGATGTTGGTTTAGAGAAGGAAAGGTGGACTGATGTGGGGAGGGAAGGGGGAGTATGGAAGGAACGAGGCCTTTCCTAGAATCCCACAGAGTTGGGAGACTACCTCGGCTCCGTCAACATTTGTGAATGTGTGTGCAGATGTATTTGCTTTTTGTCAAGTGTGTTTAACACAAGCCTTTCCACCCATTCAACCACGGGCTGTCACCGGAGCAACTCTCAGCTCATACAATCATGCCCAGTCAGATTTATTACTGGCGAAGTGGCGATAGCATATAATAAAGAGTGTCCATACGGTATGTCATACAGTACCTAGTTGTATTTTTTAGTAATAATTTCTGTGCTATTATAATTTCTTTACATTAATAAAATGTAAAGAATGATTAAACAGCCTCATGGTGCCTTTGGTGTTGTTACTACGAAGCAGGTTGTTGCACATCATAAAAATACAGCAGGGTTACTGGATCTGGAACCGAGGACAAGAAAGAGAAGTCAGGATGTGGTGGATGTGGTGTGTTTGCTCAGTAGGAGAGGGGCTTCCCCCTTGCTGTCATTTGTGAATGGAGAAACTGCAGGATCTCTAAAGAGTGGCACCGCAGCTCTGTTCAGTACGACATTCCACCGCCATCCATCACATAACATCCCTCTGCCTTTTATGGTCTGGGTTGGAGGATTGGCGAGAAAGAGGGGCAGAAAGCAAGACAAAGAAGACTAATGTGGATTCATCTTTCCTCTGCTTGTTGTCTTTCTCAGATGTATCCTGTGCTTGTGGCTGGTAGTGTTTGGTTTCCAGGTAACAACCTTTGTTAAGAAATGGTAATAACATCCCCTCTAATCAAGATCTCAGCTGCAGCCTCCTAAATCAGACTCATCCCATCACTTTCTGGAAACATCATTCCATGGATGCCTCTCTCTTACACTGGCATTCTTCACAGCATTTCGAAGCCTCTGAGTGGGTGCCAGTCCACTTGGCTCATTTAGGTTTATATATACCAAGTTAATCCTCCAGCTCTACATTGGGTAGAGACCTGTCTTTCCTCCAGTTACTTGGCTCAAACTCCCTGCAGCTTTTTTTTGGCTAGAGGTCTTGTTGACCCATTGCTTGAATGCTGACAAACTCTATACCCCAATACATTATTGCATATTATTGACAACACAATTGTAGGGCGCGTTACATGAAAGAAGGCCGTTGTGACAACAAATGAAGAACATGGAAAATAAAAAAAATTGTGTGACAATTATATTCTGCTTGGACGTGTTGTTGCACATCATCCCTATACTGTGTCTCTTCCAGTGGTTCATCTGTCACCATAATGAAGGCTAAAGGTGTTGAAACACAACTAAGAGCATAGTGCCATGGGCTGCACAGTGCTTCTTACAGGAAGTATAAATGTTTGCTCAAAGTCCATCAGTATTGCTGTAGAGGTCATTTCCCCTGTTATGCAGGTAACACTTAATGTACAGAACACTGTAATAAAGAATCCACTGCTACACTACCACTAGGGCTAAACTAGTTAGTATTTGGCAGAGATACAGAGGTTTTGTGTTGAGCGAACTCAGTAAATGTTTGTTATTTGTAATAACTCAAGTGAGAAAAGATATCGTCCATGCCAGGCCCTCCACCTCCTCCCTCTCGCAGACCCTGTTCTCCATAGCGATCATAAAGTTCCTTCTTTTCTGGGTTTGTCAGTACCTCATATGCAAAACTTATCTCCTTAAACGTGACTGAATGAAGAGCTAACGTTCTGCCTTATTGCACCTCTTATTTCACTGTGGTGCTCTTCCATGTGATTAAATGCAGCAAAGGCTTTAAAGAATACCAGTAAAGCTATTGTACTAGAGTCTAAGTGCTCCATTACCTGAATTGTTTTGCGATTTAGGTCCCTGTCCAGACTTAATATATTATCTATGAGTTAACATGACCACTTTTTTTCTGGATTTTCGGATTAACCTGTTTGTATGTAAATACAAATCCCATATCCCAATACAATCCCTAACTGCCCAATATTAGTACAAATCTAGACCTGGGACATGGGGTAGACTGAGGTAAACAAATGGTAAATAGAAGCAGTGTTGTGCTGAGGTGAGCAGGGCACACCTGGGAGCCTAAGGTAGAGCCAGCTCCTGCTCAAGTCTCGGTCGGTCTTGAGGGACCCTCTCCTGAAGGAACCGTTGTTTGTCCGGTTCTGGGATGGTGTTGTGTGGTGTTCCACTGCTGCTGTGTGCAGCTGTCACCACAGCAGGGTCATGGAAAGGTCCGGTCAGCTGGGCGGGCTTACTACCAGAGGCAGTTTAGTATAAAAGCTAATTTCCAAAGTATGGGAAACCTGCTTGAGTTTTTAGCTAATTTAGCTACATAAGCGCAGTAATTCAATGCTAATGATCTTTGTTACTCAATTGTTGAATTTATTGCTTTTTGGTGACAAACTTTAAAAATGTAGTTGATAAATTAAAGTCATTTTCCTTTTCTCAACTGAAAACAAACTGAAAATTTGTTAAGATCACAATTTGTGAAGTTATTCTCATGGTATAGCACATAATATCTTGGGAATAATCCACTGTTTTCAAATTCTAAGATGCATGGTGTGGGACACATTAAAACAACTGAACAGATAAACATTGACTTGTACTACCCCCTGGTGTTCACATCACACAAGAAAAGTTCAAAAAGACAAAATAATGTTTTATCCAGTGTGAATTTGTGCAGGTTTCTTCTAAAAAAATGAATAAAATGCGTTATACACTGTTGAATGTTGGGTATATCAACATAACCAAAGCAACACAGGCCATAATTTTGTGAATTTTGCAGAATCTAATTGCAATTCCCATGTTTCAACCAGCAGAGAGCAGTGTATTGCAGTACATATATCGCTGCATGACGGCATCCCAGACTCAGCATTAACATTGAAAAAATAAATCTTATATAATGATCCCAAAATCACTGCTATGGACGCTGTTGATGCTTTAGACATTTGAAAAGGCAGTACAGTGTAGCGGATTCAAAGTAATAGTTTGATATTAATTCAGAAACATTAATATTCCTCGAAGTTGGGGCACCAGGTTTGTTTTAAAGCTGAAACGTGTCAGGCTGGGGCAGGTGTCGGACCCACATGCACGGCGCAGAAACACGATGGTGATTAAGTACAGGTTTATTCGATGAAACAGGGTCAGACGGTCCAGGTCATACACAGTTCGTTCAATGAGGCAATACACAAGGGAGCAGGCAATCTCTGAGTCAATGTTCAGGCAGGGTTCGATACACAAGCAGGCTTGGCAAAAGTACAGACAAGGATCAGGCAAACTCACGGTCAGATTATCAGGCACGGGTCTCTCACAGGTAGCAGGATATACAGGGTTCAGGCAAGAATCAAGGGTCGAGGCGGTCAAGGTCAAAAACACGAGTGGCTCACAAGAGAATGCTGGAAAGAGTACGTAAACTAACAATCTGGCGACTGGGGTGGGTGAGAGGTGGATGCTATATACTGATACTAATTACTGATTGGCAACAGGTGTGGAAAATGAGAACCGGAGGGTGACAGGAAATTAACAAAATAAAACAGGATGTACTAGATGACATGAATCATGACAGTACCCCTCCCCCTATGGCGTCTTCCACGGCGCCAACGAGCCCCTCCCCCCCCGCCCAGGGCGGGTGGAGGGAGGTCGTAGGAGGAGGGCTCGAATCCCCCCCCTCAGCCGGACGACGAAGCAGGGTGGGCGGAGGGAGGACATCAGGAGGAGGGACCAGCGCCGGAATCCTCCTCATCTGCTGAGCCGTGGTCGCGTTGCCCCATCCCGTCCGGGGACGGGGCCTCAGGATGCGCTGCATGAAAGTCCCTAATGAGAGACTTGTCCAGTATGTCCCGGGCCGGCACCCAAGAACGTTCATCCGGCCCGTAGCCCTCCCAGTCGACCAGATACTGGAAGCCCCGTCCCCGGCGCCTGCAGTCGCGGAGATCCCGGACCGTGTAGACAGGACCCCCGTCCACGATCCGAGGAGGGGGAGGCGGTTGATGAGGAGGGACCATGGGGCACGATCTATAGGGCTTGAGGCGGCTGACATGAAAGGTGGGATGTATCTTCATAGTCCTGGGCAATGAGAGCCTCACAGAAACAGGATTAATGATACGTGATATCGTATATGGACCAATGAATTTAGGAGTCAACTTACGGGTCTGGGCCTGCAACCTGAGGTCCCTGGTGGATAACCAGACCTGGTCGCCCACCTTGTACTCTGGGCCCGGTGTCCGCTTTCGGTCGGCCGCCCGCTTGTATTGGTCCCGTGCCTGCAACATGGTGCGCCGTGCCTGCAACCATGTGCGACGGCAGCGCTGAACCAGAGCGTGCGCCGACGGAACGTGGACCTCTTCCTCCGAGGCCGGAAACAGTGGTGGCTGGAACCCATAGGCGCACTGAAACGGGGTCAGTCCGGTGGAGGCGCAGGGCAACGTGTTATGGGCGAACTCCACCCACACGAGCTTGCTGGCCCATGACCCCGGGTTTCTGGAGGCGAGGAGCCGCAATCCCACCTCCAGTTGCTGATTGGCCCGTTCGGCCTGTCCATTGGACTCGGGGTGGTACCCCGACGATAAACTAACCTCTGCCCCTAGGAGAGAACAGAACTCTCGCCAAAATCGCGAGACGAACTGGGGCCCTCGGTCCGAAACAATGTCTGTAGGGAAGCCGTGGAGCTTAAATACATGTTCGAGCATGGCTTGGGCCGTAGCCTTGGCTGACGGCAACTTGGGTAGAGAGATAAAATGGGCTAACCTGGAGAAGCGATCTACCACCGTCATGACGACTGTCTTCCCCTGAGAGGGTGGTAAACCGGTGACGAAGTCTAGAGCTAGGTGCGACCATGGGCGGTGCGGTACCGGCAGAGGACGCAGCAGGCCGGCCGGTCGCTGATGCGACGCCTTGCCCATGGCGCACGTGGGACATGCTGCGACGTATTCCTGGACGTCCTTCTTCACAGACGGCCACCAGAACCGCTCTCCCAGCCTAAACAGGGTGCCAGAAACCCCTGGATGTCCACTTACCAGTGAGGCGTGAGCCCACTGGATCACCTCCCCCCTGAGGTCGGGCGGCACGAACAGCCGGTTGGGCGGGACGCCGCGTGGGGCTGGAAAGTCCGCTGGAAATTGCTGGGCAAATTGCTGGGCAACTCCCTCGCCGCCAAGCAGTCCTTGACCCGCCGAGAAAGTCCGCGGATGAATACGTCACCCAATGCGGTGGCGTCCCAGCCTGCCTCCGCGGCTAGCGTGCGGAACTCGATTGCGTACTTCGCCGTCGATCTACCGCCCTGCCGAATGTTCACCAGCCGCTGAGCCGCCTCGCGTCCCGGGGTGACTTCCTGGAAGATCTGCTTCAGCGCTGTAGCGAAGGCGGCGAATGTGCACACGCAGGAGGAGCCGTTTTGCCACTCCGCTGTCGCCCATGCTTCCGCGTCCCCCGTCAGATGCGAAATAGCGTATGCCACTCGAGCGCGTTCCGATGGGAACGCGGGTGAATGTAGCTCAAAATGAATCTCACACTGCGTGAGAAATGCTCGACAATCTCCTGACTCACCAGAGAACCGTATCGGGGCGCCCAGTCTGGCGTCCGGAGCGACGGCCAAGGGGACCGCTGCGGCCAAGGGTGCAGCCGCGGTAGCGGCGCCCGGAGTCAGCCGCGTCTCTCCCGTCGAGCTCTGAGTCAGGCGATTCATCGCCTCAGTCAATCCTGCCATCGCCGTCTCCTGTCGCAGAACACACTCGGCCAACCTCTGGAGAGCGGCGTTGGTTTTCTCCTCCTGTTCTGCTGCTCGTTGCTCCTGAGCCATAAGCTGCGCTCGGAGGTTCTCTGCACCGGCGGAGTCCATTTCTGGCCAGATTGTTCTGTCAGGCTGGGGCAGGTGTCGGACCCACATGCACGGCGCAGAAACACGATGGTGATTAAGTACAGGTTTATTCGATGAAACAGGGTCAGACGGTCCAGGTCATACACAGTTCGTTCAATGAGGCAATACACAAGGGAGCAGGCAATCTCTGAGTCAATGTCCAGGCAGGGTTCGATACACAAGCAGGCTTGGCAAAAGTACAGACAAGGATCAGGCAAACTCACGGTCAGATTATCAGGCACGGGTCTCTCACAGGTAGCAGGATATACAGGGTTCAGGCAAGAATCAAGGGTCGAGGCGGTCAAGGTCAAAAACACGAGTGGCTCACAAGAGAATGCTGGAAAGAGTACGTAAACTAACAATCTGGCGACTGGGGTGGGTGAGAGGTGGATGCTATATACTGATACTAATTACTGATTGGCAACAGGTGTGGAAAATGAGAACCGGAGGGTGACAGGAAATTAACAAAATAAAACAGGATGTACTAGATGACATGAATCATGACAAAACGATGCTTGTATCAATCTAGTCAACGCCAGATGTCAATTCAGTGAGTTACCAGTTATGAACAACAATAACAACTTTCTTGAGATAAAACCAAATCAGTCTCTAATGTCGTGATCGTGTCGTGATAATGTCGCGGTTCAGTGACTTCTGCTTAAATCTGAAGAACAATGCACACAAAACCAGATTCCTTTTAACGTTTTATTAATCTAACACTACTGTATATATGAATGACATAATATGGAAATACTCGAATAAACAGAACAGAAAATAAGAAAACAATCAGAATGAGATGATCAGCGATGAATGAATCAATGAGTGAAAGGACAAGGAATGGTCAAGACCTAAGTGTGTGTGATGGCTTTGATCAAGCGAAAAGAGTATTTGTTTCAAACTTATACAAATGTAAGGATAATTAATGAATTTGGAATGTTAAATTTTAGCGCTTTGAGAAACGCCAGAATTCTCAGAGGATCAGAGACGTTCGTCTTGCTTAAGTTTGGAGCTGTAGTCGCTGTGCAGCGTCTCCCGTTACAGCTTTGTTGAGCAGGCATCACTTTGGTACTCAAATAAGCAGAGAAGTCAGAATGGTTAAACAGCAATATCAAATGCATAGATAATTAAGGTTTTATACATGGTCCCTTAAAAGACTGTAACAAATTAAAGGTTATTTATCATGACTGGTCTTGTCTTATGTAACACCAAGTAAACACTAAAACATACACAAATAATAAATGCAAGCAAAATCAAATTATAAGTGGCTTAATCTAGACATTACTAATTAAACAATTGTAACACTTAGAAATGTAATACAATAACGAGGATACCTAATTGTAGCTGGTGGACGTAGCCTACAGTATATGCATGTTGCCCAGATTAAAAAAAGTAAAGAAGGTGAGTATCTGTATTTCAACTTTATACATTCACACAAAGGAATGCATGGTGATAAGTTGAAGTCCCTTTATTGTTCTTGAGGAATTTCAATGCAAATCTGTAGATCAGGCATTTAACGTCACACAGAAACCAATCTATTATCAAATGATAACGTTTTGTCCACAGAATACAATGGCATCAGTTTCATGGAAGTTGGAAGTTCTTGTGCATCTGAACCAGAACTTGTGTCTAAATAAAGTCTCTTGTTCTCTTAATGAGCACATTCCACATTTTATGGCTGGTGGTCCCAGTTCTGGGAGAGACAGCTTCTCTGTGATAAATGTGACAGCCTGTCGCCTTTTTGGATGATAAACACAGGGTGAAAATCTGTTTCAGAGGTGAAATCCTGTGAGATTTACAGGTAGATCAACAAAGTGGGCTCATCGTTCTTTGATATGGACATGTGAGATGTTGGCGCCAATTGGTGCCTGTTATGATAGAAACCAGTCTCCTGTGGTGGAGAAAGATTCAGGGTTCCTCATCTCTGGGGACTGGAGTGGACATAGAGGCTTTTCAGTGAGGAAGTTAAGTTCACATGTAGGTCAGGTTACCTCAGTCCAGACGTGGATTGCTACAACAGGCAAACAGGACATTGTGTTAACTACTACTGTGAAATTATAATCACAAATAACAGCACTATTAATTACTTAGTTGATAGGAAAGTAAAATAAAACAAAGCCTTCCAGCACATATTCACAGGCTCTACTGTAAAGTGAATGTCTATTAAATGTGTCATTCAGCTTCCACAGACTGTCCTCTCTATGTGGACATCTAAAGATCGTGAGTTATGGCTCTGATGAAACCTCACTTCTCTTGCAGATAATTTTGTATAATACGTTATTAATGTTCTACAGTATGCTCACTGGTTTTGTTGTTGCTCAAAAAGTCTTCAGTATCAACATTATTATCAGGATCAGGAGATCAGGATCCCACTGCAGGACCCCAAACATGACCGGATCTGATTTATTCTAACCAGAGTTTTGAAAGGCCTGTTATTCCATTACACTATTAAAATCACTTTACGGGCAAAGCATATTTACTTTAAGTACCTTTCCATTTTATCATAATAACAATAAATACATATAACAGCATTTGACGCATAATTTGAACCAAGTGCCAGCAAAATTGAGACAATTTAGGGAAAAAAATTAAAGATTCAGAGAAGAAAAGCTGAATGGCTGTATTTTTGCCTTCATAGACAGTAATGCCCTGCAGTAATTAGGCACTTAATTGTGCTCTTATTAAAACGTTTTGCATGAAACAGCGAACGCTACCACAGCATGTGATGTCCTACAGCCATCATCTTCCAACCTGCAGACCAGACATCCCAACACCTTCTTTTTGATTTCTTCAATCAGGGACTTCAATCAGGCCAGCCTCACAAAGTGCTGAACTCACAGACCGCATCACAGGTTATATTAATTTCTGTGTAGACACCCATGCATCTGATAAAACCTTTTGCTGCATTCCTGAGAAACCTTTGCTCATTTGTCAGTTTCCTGAGTTTCCTGCAGAGACAAGCCTCTAGACTTGTTTGAGGAAATTGCATTTGGTTGAGAAGTGTAGAAGAAGTGGTCATCTGGTTAGGGTTGTGTCACCACTTTTCACCACACATCCACCCTGGCTTCCTGGCTGCACCTCCTACTGGGGGATGGGTAAAGGAGTCATGCTCTGCCGCTTGTGGCATTCGTTTTTGCCTCCACTGTTACAGTGCCCCTCAGTTCACTTCTTTTCTACTTTTTTGTAGACTTTTTATAGACTTGCTGTCAGATTATTTTAGAATAATTAAATTTTAAATAACTTTCTTGTGCTGACAGTATATTTTTGAGAAGTTGAGTGATTAGAACTAGATTTGGCAGAGGTGGACTCCTGTTTGTGCATTTGAAAGGGATCGAAAAATTGTAAGTACATTTTAGTACAGTGCAATATATTGTTAACCCCTGATCATTCCATGGAAATCAAGTATGAACATACTGAGAGATTGAAATGAAAGCTGTTCTTAGACCCTTTGTAGTATATGTACAGTAGTACATTTGTACAATGTAATCTGTAATTTTCCCTCCTACATATATGCAATAATCTCCCCGGTGTATGGGTAAACACACTAAATGAAGGGATCCAAATAACAACCCATATGCGGGGTATGGCTATGGGAGAGAGGCAGGGAACACCATGGACGGGTCGCCAGTCCATCGCAGGGCAACACAGAGACAGACAACATTACACACACACACAAGGCACCAGAGCCGCCCCCGCGGATCGAACCCAGAACCTGGGAACCTGTGAGGCGACAGTGCTACCCACCGCACCACCATGGTCAAATAACAACCAAATGCATTTATATGCGAAGAAATAAATCAAATAGTGTTAAAAAAAACATGCTGTAATGATGGAGAAGCCGTCCTGGGCTCTGTCCGAATTTCTGGTTCTGAAACTAAACCTACAGTAAGCCGTACGGCCTCCAGCTTGGATCCTCAGCAACTTTCGGTTTCAAATTCACGATTGATAGCTCACGGAGCCGGACAGAAATTATCTGTCGCTCGGGAGTTGGAGCACATCACTGCAGGACCACTGTGGATATACCGTGCGTTATGGACCGAAACGCTTCATTTGATTACATTCACTGGGCCGTAACGGACAAAATGATGTCACGCGACGTGATTGAACAAAGTTTGCGTCGTCAAAAGTAGGTGAGATTTGTGGATTATAATTATTGTTGTCGAGCGTTTGGTGACTGCGCTGTGATGGTTGTTGCCAGAAATGGTTTATACGGTTGGGGTTCCCTCGGAAACTTCTAAATTCTATATTATATATTTTGTATATACAGAAACCGGATTAAAGTTAAAATAATGTATTGGCAATGCAATCAGTAAATTATTATTTATTCACCTATACACAGCTGATTGTTCTGTAAAAGTGCTTCTACTCCTAATAAATAAATTACTGAGTTAATAATGTAATATGTGTATAAATATGTGTACTGTATAGAACATACATTAACAGGCAATATATCCGCTGTAATGATTATAAAAGCAGATTATTTGTTTACATTGTAGTTGATGTTTTTGGACATGGATGAAAAGGATGTTCCTACTACATTGAGGGAATGGGGCTTTCCAGACTGGATAGAAATATTTGCGGGTAAAGTATTTACGACGTGCATGCTGCTTTATTAGGTGGTTTTACAACATTGACATAGTCTAGGTCATAAACTAAGATAAGATAGGAACATACTTTATGTGTCCCCTTGGGAAAAGGATTTGACTCATCCCCCCAATGGGGGAGCAATGGGCTGCCACAACTGTGGAACTACAGTAGTGTGAAATGGCTTGCTCAAGGACACACCTATTAAGATTAAACTGGCAACCTTCTGCTTCCCAGGCCAACACTCGTTAAAGCTACCAGGACACTAAAGTGTGAGAACAGTGCATTTTACTAAAACATACATTACAGAACAATGAATGCATGAAAAATTAATGTACTGTATGAGCCATGAAGACACACAAAATTGTACAGTAATAAATTAAAATAAGTACTCAGCTCTACTAGCCTGCACACTACTGCTTCATTCCTTAAGAAATAGATACATATGGCAGCTATTTAGAAAACTAATTTAATAATTGAATATGTTTTATTTTCAAATGAAGGCTATACCATGGCAAGATTCCTGTGTCTTGAAGATGAAGACATCAATAAATTGATCCCACATATGGGACCAAGTAGAGCAACGCTAAAGTGGAATCTCAAATTGTTAAAGGTAATGTAGATGCAGTATATGTAATTACAGGACAGGTGAGTGATTTATAACAACAATTAATTTTATTCCTATAGGGGAAGCATAAAGTTATTTATCAGGGAGTGGAAGACGTTTCTAATGTAAGTTGAAGTTGCATGTAAAACTATGCATGTAAAATATAAATACAACTGTTTATTGGTAATATTCATCTGTGTAGTCAAATTAGTAATAGCATAATAGTTTAATGGAAATCTTACACACTTATAACTTTATATTACAGCAAGAACAGGCTGTTGAAGAAGCAGCAGATTGTGCTCAGGTAAAGATGATGTTAAATCCACAGGGAATTAATGAATACATGAGGCACTGACATCTCCTGCAACAGAAAAACCGTTTAACCATTATTTGTTTTGTATCAAAAAATTAACATATAGGTTTCTGTCAAAGGGCAAAATAGAATGAACCTGTTTGCTTAATCATATACAGTGCTGTTGGTTTTCATTCTCAGGCAGGACCATCCACCAGTAACCTAAGTAATAAAGGTGGGATACAAAAATGTTCTGTTAGACAAGACAAAAGAAAGTCTGATCTTCAAGGAAACCACCCACCGACAAAGAAGAGACGTGACCGTGATGGACCACTCTCAGGTATTTATGTGACTTGACTGTACAATGTACATCTAATGTAGGAGAACTTGCACGTTTAACCACTTTACACAGGTATGTATTTAGTCAGTATTACAACCTCCTCACTGATAACAATAAATGCCTAATTATGCACATTATGTTGTAAAAGTACAGCAGAGAAAAAATGAGAAAATATTTAACTGCTTAAAGTGTTTTTTTTCACAACAAAGTTCTTTAACTTTATTCTGACAGAGGAGGACATACTGTCTAGTGTGAAACACATCATGGAAAATGTCTATAGGACACTGCATTTGACAAGCAAAACAAGATTCAAGGCTTTCCTGAAGTATGTATTACAATTACCATCTTTTACTGAACATTGAGAAACACTGAAACACTGGCACTGAAGCCTGTGTTTCAACTCTGTACAGGAACAAGATTTGTGATTTGAAGATTGACAAAAGGGAGGTCATCGGTGTCTTTGGCAAAACTGGAGATGGAAAGAGTTCTCTGATAAACGCAGTCATTGAAGAGTTTAACCTTCTGCCCTTTGGAAGCATCATAGCATGTACCTCTGTCATGATTAAAGTGGAGGCCAACAGAAATCCCAAGTATGAGGCAGAGATAGAGTTTATTACACCAGAGGTAAAATTACATGAAAATGTTTGTTTAAAAAAATTGTTGAAAAAGTAGAAAACGTGATAAAACTAGCTTCTGCTTTTTTCTTTACAATGCTTTTGATTTCAGAAAGATTAAGTATTATGTCTGTTTTAGACTTGGGAAAATGAGCTTTGGTCCATGAGAAGAATTCCAATAGATGTCCTAAAAAATGATCTTGAAATTAGTAAGAAGCTGTCAGTTGTGTATGGTGAGAAATGGGAAAGCTTAATCCAAGACACTGTCAACCTCATTGACAACAAATATTTCAAGGAAATCCCAGAATTTCTCCGTCATAAGAGCAGGACTCTGATATGTGACTCTGTAAGTGAAATTTTCCAAATCATATATACATACCGATATAAATGTATTGTTTACCTTGCTGATATGGATTGTATTGTTTCTTGCAGGCTAAAGAACTGAAAGTCGAATTAATCCAGTACACAAGAAGTGAGTCCAGTGAGGTAAAAGTGAAGAGGTGGTACTGGCCCTTGGTGAAGTGTGTGACTGTCAGGGTGCCTAATAATCCTCTTCTCCAGCACGTCACACTTGTGGACCTTCCTGGAAATGGGGACCGTAACAAGAGCAGAAATAAAATGTGGAAAAAGGTAATTAAATTACATGCACTTATGTTTTACATTGTTGTTTTGTTGTTGTTATATTGTAGAAAATATTTTTTCTGCCTATGTTTTAGTTAATTTTTAAACAGCATACATAATACAACATAATTAACTTACTGTTATGTCTGTTCAGTTTGTTGGAAGTTGCTCCACTGTCTGGATTGTGGCTGACATTAATCGAGCAGCATCAGCATTAGAAGCCTGGGAGATATTGGAAGATGCCTGTAGTCACATAGGCAATGGAGGCCAGTGTCAGCGAATTCACTTCATCTGCACCAAGACTGATCGTTGTGAAAACTGGAAAAATGAGTGAGTGATTACTATTTCAAAAGAAGATCGTATTAATTCTGTGGACTCTAATATTTTTTAATGGCCAAAGCTGAGCTGAGCTTCAGGTTTTGGTCGCTTCAAATACTTTAGAAAATATTCCCAATCATCAGCAATTACAGTTCGTGTTTTTTATCTTTGAAAGAATCGTGGCAGCCAGAAAACTAGTTTTCGAGGAGTTCAACAGACAAAACACTGTCAAGGTGAGTTAGTAGGACAATAAAAGAGAAAAATTATGTGAACCTGGAAGTCTGATGAAAATGTACCCCTGTTCCTCCAGAAATATTTCAGTAATGAATGTTTTAAAGTCTTCACGGTGAGCTCCACAGAGTTCAAGGAAAGAACCTTTCTACAGCCAGATGAAACTGGTGAGTGAAGTATAATATCTGTGTTTTCTGGTCATCTGTAACATTTTAACAAACATTTCAGAATGTCATTTAGCTACTGCATAGTCATAATACGAACTAACTTTTTTCCAGAAATACCCAAACTTCAGGAATTTCTTCGAAACCTCAACGACTGTCACTCAGAGACATTAAACTATGTTTCTGGAGCTTATGGGATTCTCTCGTTGATGCAAGGAGCCCGCAGCAGAGACACTGTAGGTTCAAGTACTAACTTAATTAGCTGGAATGTTAGTATCTAAATTAAATCTAACACACACAAACACTAATTGTTAAGAACTTACTCACAAGGCAGTGACTGACGTGCCGGACAGACAGCCAGAGAGGGGGTTTCCAATAGTTTGAAGCAGGTTAATTTATTTACAAAACACAAAATCACAGCAAAAAAACAGAAACGAAAAGATCAGAACTGCAAAAACCAAATTGCTGCAGAAGGCAGACTAGAAAACGCCTCCAATACTTAGCAGCACTAACAAAATCCAAATCACAAATACAAGGGTTTCCAGGCCAGAGGTTGGAGAGACCTGAGCAGAACTGGACAAAACACAGCGCAGCAATGACACTTTAACAAGTGATGACAAACACCTGTAGAGGAAACACTGACACAAGGCAAATAAAACTGTCACTTGCACCTGGTGGGAGGAGGTTAGAACCCTCACAATAATACTCTGGAATCATTTGAATGGCAAATTGACAGACAACTTAAACAATAGAATTACATTTGCTTTATTTACATTTTTTTTGTTACTGTGGATTAAAAGAGAAAATCCCACTCAGATATTTTATTCACTGATTTTTTTTTTGTTTAATTTCAGGCTGACATCAAAGCAGAGGTGTGCTCAGAACTTGAAGGAAAGTTAAACAATGAACTTAATAAAATCAGAAAAACCATGCGAGAGACTTTTCTGGCTTTTAAAAAAAGTCTGACTGAGGGAGTTGAAAATTCAAAACGTTCATGTGAAAAAAACCTGCAATCTGTCATAAAACCAGTGAGTATTTCAACAACAATTACATTTAAACAAGTGATTTTATTCAAATGACTGCTACAGATGTTGCGTTGCTTTCTTTTCTTCTAAAGAAACAAAGTGGTAGCAGTTTCCATCCAACATTAAAGTGCCTAGTTGAGCAAAATGGTGTCCACAAAACGACCAAAGGAAAACTCATTAACCTCAATGCGAAGTTATGCTCAGACCTGACTGACAGCATTGACGAGGAGTTCAGGGACACCTTCCCGTAAGACAAAAATAATGACTGAAGTAATTAATAACTAACATTTAATAAGGTGATGCAGCATGGACATTGTTACTGTGCATTACTACATCACAAATATGTTTCACCTTTTATCTTTTCTAGTTAATAACTAACATAATGCAACAGGTGCAGTATAATATTACACAAACACAAATGTCATGGTTGAAGTATTTCATCTTAATGCTTCAGGAATCAAGACGATTGTTCACCATTCAATGGAGTCATCAGTGCGTTTTCCCTGGACACAAGGAAGCTGATTGAAAACTATAAAGCAGTTAAACTGCAACTTATATTTCTCAAGACAGAGGTAAAACATGAGAACAGTGGTAAACCTACTGATGAAGAAAAATCTGTTGATGGCATTTAACTTACTTTGTTTACAGCTAGTGTCTAAAGCTTTGTTGCAGTTCGTCCCTCCGGACTGCTGGGGGCGCCTTGAGTTTTGGTCCTGTGTGTTTGTTGTCACCTCTTAGTTGTTTCTTGTAATTAGTGTCATTATTTCCATCTGTGTATTTAATATTTAAGTTCCTGGTTTGAGTTCAGTCTCTGTTGGTCCATTGTTCACGGTTGTGTTCTGTTGCCATGTCTGTGTTTTATTGTATGTTCAAAATTGTTAATTGTTTTTGGCCAGTTTTCCCTGCTGTGCGGTGGTCTTTAGTTCAGCTGTTTGTATCCTGCTCTCCAGCAGCGCCTTTAGTTTGCATTTGTCTTTGTTTTATTTATTAAAATGTTATTTGTCAGTCCTGTCTAAGGGTTGTGCATTAGGGGCCTCCCTCCCTGTCCTGTTTGTAGGCCTTAGCAGCCTGTTTCCTCCCGCTTTCAGTGAGTGCCTTAGTTCAGTTTAGTTTGCCCCGTGATCATAACAGCTTCTGTTTATACATTCAGTTAAAAGTTTTTGCAAGAAAAAATGTTCATGATCATCTACTTTGTTTTGTCTCTTAGGAACAAAACATTCAGACAAGACTAAACAAAATCATTCTTTATGGGAAGAAAACAGTCTACAACAGTCTCACTGAGACGGTCAGGAAAGCTATGAAAAATGGATATAAAGGTACTAAAGAATATCCTGACATATGTAACCTGTCACTGCAAAACCTCCATTATATATTCACCATAAATACTTAATACATCTAGTTATAATGAACACATTTTTTTCTATTATAGAAGCAGCTGAATTCAGCGGAGTGAACATGTTGAAGAACATGAGGGAGACACTGGAGAAGCATTTTCATGCTTCAAGGGACATCATGTTTGAGGAGGCTGCACGTGTTATGTTACAGAACCTGAAGAAGCTGATGGTTGGTGAAGTATAATCATGATACAGTAAAACATGTTGAGCAGCACATGCTTTCCCTGATGGCTTGGTCCATAGCAGCCAACCCTGTTACTAAAGCTACTGTCCTGCTTGTTTTGTCTAACCAACCCACTGTTCAGTACCTGGATCAGTGTTCAGACAGTCAGACGCTGTTCATGCAGAGCTACTTAGAAAACAAGCAGGAAATCAGTTTTAAGTTCCAGGGTTGGCTAAACTTGACTTGATTGACATGTGAATCACCACCCACAGTGTACAGTATCAAACATGTACAGGTATTATTGTCATAAGCCTCTCTGAGCAGCTCTTTAAAGATTGATGTTACATTCTGTTTGTGATGATGATTATGATAATGATGATGATGATAAATCTGAAATAGGAGGGAATCTTAAAGGAACTGAAAGAAACCCTGACTGAATCAATTGAGCTGTCACTCAAGACAGATGAACGCTTGATTATACCAGGTACATGTAGAGAAAAGAGTTTTTGTCATTAGCCTAAATTCCTTTTAATTTAATTGAAAAGAGTACGGTAATAAGGTGCTTATGTGGAACTTTATGGTTGTTTTTTTCCTTTAGATCTCGCAGCAGAGCTTAAACAGGTGGAGCAATATTACAACCAACTGATGGACAGAAATTAAAAAACGTAACTAAAACAAATGTCAAAAGATCGACATGCATATCTATTTTAACTTCAGTAAATTCATCTTGTAATTCATATTTGTCATCCTGTCGCCTCCTGTGACCTGTTTGTTCAACATTTCAGGGCTGCACAGTGCAGAGAAACAGCTGAAGATTGAACCTATCCAATGTCTCTGCAGCCACATCTCTTGATTCTGTCTCAACCACTTTAACCAAGTTATTATTATTTTTTTCTTAATAATTGTTTTTATATTAAATATTTTTTCTTTAGTTGATTATTACAGTATGTCATTTTATATTGCTTTTTTCTCTTTTACGATATTGTCGACATTCAGTTAGTGTAGTGGGATAAGGGCAGTGGCTTATAAATATTTATAAATATTTATTGTAGGCACAGTATGGCCCATTTTTAACAGATCAAAATTTAAGGATGTGACCACCCTTTTTATTTCATTCATTTATTACTGCATATATTAGAAGTACAAAAAATGAAAATAATAATCTCACTTATTGAGTTTTTACTGTTCTGCTTCTACAGTAAATATAAAAGTGTATTGGAAATGATTTTCAAAAATGTTTTAAGGAAGTTCAAGGGACCACATGTTGTTTAAAACATCATAGTGAATAGAAATCAAAATGAAAAACTGCTAATTGTTCTCTGAAAGTTTCTTTCCTTTCTAGTTCTTACATGTACTTTTTAAATCATTGCATGTTGATTTATTTTTCCTTCAATCAATAAAAGTAATGAATGTATTAAGTTTTTCTGTTGTAAAGTTTCAAACAACACCATAAAACATTCATTTTACCATTTTGCTGAATCTTTAAACAGTTCTTATCATAATCTCAGCACAGAAAAACAACATATCTTTGCATGTTTTCACTTTAATTGGGTTGGGTTGGAAGCCTGACCTGACCCAAGTATGAACACTTTATGTTTTATTGACCTTTTATTAATCTGAATGTTTTTGGTTTCACTTTTACACCCACAGAGGTTCTTTTTTGTAACATCAGAATGGCTTGACCAGCAAATTGGTCAAACCTGCCCTAGCGGTCCGATGCCCTCTGGTAACTGCTCGGGCCTGTTGCAGGGGGGGTTGGCGGACTACTCAGGCTAGAACCTTCATTGGGCCCTGGGCGGAGGCTGGCCCTCAATGCACAACCGCAGAGTATGTGTGTGGGTTTGAGTGTCACACTACACGGGGCGAGCATGGGCATACTTGAGCGAGAGAATGGGTAAGTGTGAAAGAAGGGTGAGGATGGCTCTGGCTGTGCTGCGTGTGGCGCCTGGGCAGTAGTACTGCGGTCCCTGGGTCTCGGCTGTCCCTTCCTGGCTGGGGGTTGTGGGGGGTGGTGGGATAGGTAGCAGAGCCAGTCGGGAACCTGGCTCTGCGGACCCTGGAGCTCTGCTTCCCAACTACATTTCTCCGCATTCATCCACTTAGGTCTGCAAGGGGCGTCCTGCCGATGGAGGGACCAGGGCTACTGGGAAGTGGTTCCGTCCCTTCCAAGTGGGATGCTCTGCAGTTTTAATTGCATTAGTCATACACACTTGTCCAGGAATCTGGGGGCTCCTTCCGGGGGGGCCAGTAGACTTCCCATTGATGGCTCTGTCTGCTGGACCCCCCGGAGAATTGGGTATCTCCCAAAGTTCCTCATACTTAGCTACATACACATACATTTAGGGCCGGGGGTGGGCTCTTTCACTGGGGCCTGGGGCTGAGGCCAGTTGTGGCCTCGGCCACTGGCCCTGATGGAGAGATCACCACCCACTTTTAACTGCAAAAAGACATTTAGGGCGCGGGGGGGCACTGTCCGGGGGACACACCGTCAGCCAGCGGTTGTGCTCCTGGAGGTGTCACCCACCTTCAGTGCACTTTAGTTCCACACACTCATGTCCAAGCTGGGTTGCAGGGTTCTGGGGCGCCTTTTTCTACTGCCCTCTGCCTCCTTCGGGTTGGGGGGGTTGGTCGGGGCTCGGGAATAGCTGCGGTCCCTGCCTGGGGCCACATGGACGGCAGGCCGGAGACCTACCCTCCCCACGAATGTGAACAAGCGAATGGTGTGGGTGGGAGAATGTATCTGAGAGTGCATTGGTTCACGTATGATTGACTAGTTTGTTGTGAGAGAGTCTATGGTGTGTGTGTGTGTTGATGTGATGATGTGTGTTGCACATGTGGGTGGGTGTATGCATCTGTGTTTGTGTGAGTTGGTATGCGTGTGGTGCGGTTGAAGTGTGGGGGGTCCGGTTTTTTCGCCCGGGGTACGATGATCGTCTGCCTGGGTGGTCTCTTTTCTGCTGACCCCACCAATTGCTGGCCTTGTGCTGCAGGCCGCTGTAGCGCCAGGGGATGAGGTCGGGCCGATGGGGTAGGCCCCGCTCCGCCCGTGTGGGGGTGGTGGACTGGGGGCGGGCCCCACTCTGGGCGCGAGGGCATCTTCTGGCGGGCTCCCTACGGACCGTGGGTCCTCGGGCTCTACTCTTTCAGGCCGACCCTCCCGCCGGGGGGAGTGTTTGCCCCTGGTTCTCATGGGGCGGACAGCGTTGACCCCCGGTGGCCCACTCTGGCCTCGGGTGCTGTCTCTGTGGCTGCTGCAGCTCTGCCTGGGGGGCTCTGTGTGGGCGGCTTGGGTCGCAACACCTGCCCTCCTGGAACTGAAGGTGTGTGTGCTCCCTGGCTGCTAGGATTCCTTCCTCTGCTTGCTGGATGGGCGTAGTGGCGGAGCCCCTCACATACCCTGGCTTCCACAAGTGGCATTGTTCATGCACCAACGTCTGCCTCACCCTTTGGGTGAATAATGTTAAGCTACAGCCTTACTAACCTTGTAGTGGGACACTTTCCAAATCCAACTGTAAGTATTATTGATACTTATCACTACCAATATGAATAATGTGTGAATATGGAATTTGTGGTGTTGTATGTCATGACTTTTATTAAGTAGTATGGGATATGTATAATAATGCACATATGTATGTATATTGTATGTATATGTTTGTATTAGTATGTGCACATACCTTAGCACTATTATTGGTATTATAATCTCCAAGGTAAACCACAGCACAAAAATTGTTTAGTTATGAATGTGTTAGCCTAAGGTACATCCATGCTTCTTATTTATTTATTTTTTTTTTGCTCCGATTGTTTACTTAACAGATTTGCTTGGTTTCAGCAGCTGGTTGCACCCCTTACCCCCCCTCCCCCCCACCCTCCCGCATACACACCCTAAAGCAGAAACCTAACCTGTCCACCAACACAGCAACATCACACACATTTTGGATTAGCTAAATAAACCATTAAATAAACCATAAATCAGGAAGAGTATATATATTCTATATATACTCTTCTTGTTAAAGCAAAGCTGTCCATCACAATATGGCATTCAGCGTAATATATGCTGCTTGCTTAACTGCTGGACAGAACAAAAAAAAAAAAAAAAAAAAAAAAAAATTGGTCAAACATGGGTTGATGCATATGGGATAGCGAATACCACTATGGCCACACAAAATCTATAACCAACATGTCTTATTAAAAAAACAATTAATGAAACTAATAAAAGGATAATGTGAAAATGCTAAAGTTAATCATTTTTGCTGGCTGGGGAAATTGTCAGAGCTAGTGATGATGAACAAAGGTACAGAAAGATCATTGAGACCTGAAGTAAAGATGATTGGAAAAGTACAGTACTATAGTAAATAATTGAAAGAAAAAATGGAAATATTAAAAGTAAATGAGTAGACTTAAGTTTATAAGTAAAATAATATCTCAGTATGTTTATATAAATGTCCAAACTAGTTTCCAAAACTATTATGCAAGATTTTTTCCCTTTGAATTTATTTAGCTGAACCTTGTTGTTGAGCTGTTGAGTGAAGTCTCTGCTGATTTTGGCACCAGAGGATTCAGTGTTTGTGCACTGAAGAGGTAACATCAAACTGTAAGTACATTATCTCTATTCAATTCAATTAAATTTTATTTATATAGCGCCAAATCACAACAAAGTTATTTCAAGGCACTTTACAAGGTAAGGTTTAGGACATAACTAAACCCAACAAATCCCACATACAGCATGCCTTTAATTGTAATAATAACAATTTAATAGCATCAGTGGGGAGGAAAAAGTCCCCTAACAAGGAAGAAACCTCTAGCAGAACCAGGCTGGATGTGGGCAGCCATCTGCATGCTCTATTACAAAATATTCTTAAACATACTTGTGCATTAAAAAATACATTTTGTAGACTACAGGGCTAGGAGAAATTCACTGTCAACAATTTCTGTTACCTGTTAGTTGGATTTATATGTGGTGATATTATGGTTAAATACAGCAGTGACAAAGGTGCGAGAAGAGTTTTAAAAATTGCTTCTATGTAAAAAGTCGATTTGCTGACAGTCGCACTGGATTTGTTCTGCTGCGACTCTACAGTAAGTGTCAAAAGCTAAATCCTGAAAGCAGCAGATATTGTCAGCATAAAATTTGACAGTTTGTAGGAGCTCAGGTGCCTCTCTGCCTGATGTCCACATTTCAACAAAACCCCAGGCTTGTTTTGTTCAAATCTTGGCTAAACGCTGTTAAACTGTTAAATTAAAGGTTTAAAAAGTCAAAATTAAAACTAGTTAAACTCAATATGTGGCTTTATTAATTTGTTAAAGTCCACCTTTACAAAAAATACCCTGATTTGCACCCAGTTGACCTTCTTTAAGTAGATTCTGGTACTTTATACTGTACCATCCATTACATCTTTAATAAAAAGCTGAAAGTTTATAGGTTTTGGCAACACACCTTATTTGCTTACTGTAAACAACATGTATTTTGAACTTCATCCTCTGTTTCCTGACACTTTGTTTTTAGTCCTTCCTAGAAATAAAATAATTTGTTGTCTGTAGCCACTGCAACCACACAAAGGAGCGGAGCAGTAACAGCCACCAACCCTATCAACCATACTTCTGATAAATGTCTTGAGGATCATACGTTGTGTCGCAAAGCAGATCTCTCAAATATCCATTGATTCTCTCAAAACTGAATGCTGAATGCCCAGAGAGGCCCCCAATTCTTTCTGTTAAATGGATTAACGGATGTCAGTTAAAGGAAATATTTTCTACGCTATAAAGATTTTCCATGTTCACTACAAAGTGCTTCAAGGAAATACAAGACAGCTCAAGGTCACTTGTAGATATTGATAATACTCCCTACACTTCAGTGACCATAGAGTTCTGGTTATTTCTGATTTCTGAAAGTGGCTTTAAATGCAAAAGTCCTTTGCTGAAACATGGTCACCTACAAGCCAAAGTTTTACTGTTTGTTTCTCTTCATCAAATGGGTTTGACCTTGAACATCTAAAGCCCTTTTTTCACTATGGTGCCAGCATCGTTTGCAGTTCAGAAGGAGTGACCACAGCGTCAGAGGAGCAAACCAAGAAGAACACTTGTGAAGTGTGATCTTTGCCATTGTTGTCTCTCCATCGAAGAGGACGGCATTCATTGACAAAAGGCTTTAGAAATGTGTTTATCTTAGTCTGCACCAAACCACAGTCCTGCAACTAACACATTTCCTTTGGTTGTGAGTAAAGAAGCTCGTTAATGGTAAACTGAATGGGCCAAACTGAGTAAGCATATGAATCAAAAACGGGTACACCGTCAAAATTCCTTGTCAGTGTGAGATCATTTGCACCCAGTTGACCTTCTTTAAGTAGATTCTGGTACTTTATACTGTACCATCCATTACATCTTTAATAAAAAGCTGAAAGTTTATAGGTTTTGGCAACACACCTTATTTGCTTACTGTAAACAACATGTATTTTGAACTTCATCCTCTGTTTCCTGACACTTTGTTTTTAGTCCTTCCTAGAAATAAAATAATTTGTTGTCTGTAGCCACTGCAACCACACAAAGGAGCGGAGCAGTAACAGCCACCAACCCTATCAACCATACTTCTGATAAATGTCTTGAGGATCATACGTTGTGTCGCAAAGCAGATCTCTCAAATATCCATTGATTCTCTCAAAACTGAATGCTGAATGCCCAGAGAGGCCCCCAATTCTTTCTGTTAAATGGATTAACGGATGTCAGTTAAAGGAAATATTTTCTACGCTATAAAGATTTTCCATGTTCACTACAAAGTGCTTCAAGGAAATACAAGACAGCTCAAGGTCACTTGTAGATATTGATAATACTCCCTACACTTCAGTGACCATAGAGTTCTGGTTATTTCTGATTTCTGAAAGTGGCTTTAAATGCAAAAGTCCTTTGCTGAAACATGGTCACCTACAAGCCAAAGTTTTACTGTTTGTTTCTCTTCATCAAATGGGTTTGACCTTGAACATCTAAAGCCCTTTTTTCACTATGGTGCCAGCATCGTTTGCAGTTCAGAAGGAGTGACCACAGCGTCAGAGGAGCAAACCAAGAAGAACACTTGTGAAGTGTGATCTTTGCCATTGTTGTCTCTCCATCGAAGAGGACGGCATTCATTGACAAAAGGCTTTAGAAATGTGTTTATCTTAGTCTGCACCAAACCACAGTCCTGCAACTAACACATTTCCTTTGGTTGTGAGTAAAGAAGCTCGTTAATGGTAAACTGAATGGGCCAAACTGAGTAAGCATATGAATCAAAAACGGGTACACCGTCAAAATTCCTTGTCAGTGTGAGATCATTTGCACCCAGTTGACCTTCTTTAAGTAGATTCTGGTACTTTATACTGTACCATCCATTACATCTTTAATAAAAAGCTGAAAGTTTATAGGTTTTGGCAACACACCTTATTTGCTTACTGTAAACAACATGTATTTTGAACTTCATCCTCTGTTTCCTGACACTTTGTTTTTAGTCCTTCCTAGAAATACTAGAAATAAAATAATTTGTTGTCTGTAGCCACTGCAACCACACAAAGGAGCGGAGCAGTAACAGCCACCAACCCTATCAACCATAAACCATAAACACACTCTGACACTCACACTGGAAAACCCACATACTGTACCTGTTCTGTTTGTTTTTGTACACCCCAAGTGTTTTTCCATGAATATGTTGTGCGAGGGATACAATTATTGTCGGTTATGCTCAGAAAGGAGCTGAGACCATACTTCACATTTACATAGACTTTACATTTGATTTGATTACACAAATTCACCATCATCTCATCCTGTATTTTAAGACCAAATTTGCTTACAGTAGGGGTTGGGTTTTAGGTTTGATGTAATACAGGTGAACCACAATGATTGAGAGAGTCTACATTCAAAAAAACGATTCTTGCCTATAATAAGACTAGGACAATAAAAATGAATACATACCGTAGATAAATATTATATTATATATTATATTTACAGCTGCATTTTAGTTTAATACTATTAACGCTGTGTACGCATCTTAAAGTTGAAAGCTTATACAGTAAGTTTTATATTATACACACCTTATTTTCTTATTTTGACATCTAGATAAGTAGATTCTGGTACTTTATACCACCCATTACATCTTATATAGAGAATAAAAACCCTAAAGTTTATAGGTTTTGGCAATAGACTTTATTTTCTTACTGTATACTTACATGTATGTTAAACTTCATCCTCCGCTTCCTGACATTTTGCTTTTACTTCTTTCTAGAAATAAAGTAATTTGTTGTTTGTTTAACCACTGCAAACACACAAAGGAGTGGCATAGTAGCAGCAATCAACCTTATCAACCCTGACACCCACACTGGAAAACTCACAAACCTGTTTGGTTTGTTTTTGTACACCTGCAGTGTTTTTATATATTAATTTTATATTCATCTGTTTTAAAGTACTGTAATGACTTCAACAGTCAAATGTTATTAGTTTAAATTGTGCCTTGATCATTGTGGTTGTAAAAAGTAGTCATGTTAACTTTTTGCCCAACAAGTAATTTATTTTATAGACAATGGTGCATCTTCACTATATACATGAAATTAGATTAATCATGTTTTACCTGAAAAGACATAATTTGTGTATTCAAAAAATAAAAAGAACGACCAGTTTCTGAAATGCAGCAAAACCGATAAAGAGTCAGTTGTGCCATATTTCCATTGTGTCAATACCTTTATGAATTTCTTACCAAATGAGCCCTTTCATCTAGATGGAATGTGCTAATTCTGTTTTCTCGTGTGTTTTTATGTCCATGATGTGTCCATTGTTTTGTCTATATATTTTGTGAGCGTGTAACTGCGATCGCGTGCCGGGTGGTGGAGAGTAAAAGGCGAGTAAAGGGCGCCAACTTGGCCAAGGCTGACCCTGGACTGAAGAATGGAAGGATATACAGTAAATAAAAGCTACTGATGAACAAACGGGCAAGACAGGTCAGTCTTTCTCTTCAGTTAATTTGTGAACCGACTTGAATGTATTACTAAAAATATTGTGGAATGAAAAAGTATATTGTATTTGTTTACATGTTTTTACTTTACTGTAGCCTCATATAACACTCACACAGCAGAAACAAGTGGAAACTAAACTGCATGACACATTGTCAAAGGTTTCCAAGAGCTAGTGTATGAATTCAACAAGATTATTTAAACATATTAAACACATTTATTGGTACATAAAAAAAGTCCTAATGGTTTCTTTGACTACAATAAATTGCAATACAACATCTAATTATGGCCTCTGATTTATAATGCAATGGGAAAATATGACCATTTAAAGTTGTATATTTAGTTCACTTTTATGAATCTGCTCTGTTAGTGGGGTAAAACAGACCAACAAAACAGGAAAATCTCAATAACAATATATTGATGACCATAACATTGATATTCCAGGCTGAGCTTTTGAAGAAAAAATAAACCTACATGCAAAGATAAACAAGTAAAAACTGAATAAAAAATTAAACAGTAGACAGTTCGGCTCATGTACAGTATCACTGTAGTATTTCCAAGCTACACTCAGCTTTGCATAACTTGCAGGTTACAGTCTTCTTTGTTGTTTATTATAAAAAGCTGTCATTGAGACATCAGAAGCAAACTCACTCCTGCTGCCGATTGATCTTTTATCTCAGGCGGCTGCTTTATGTTGACGTCACACTGACTGCACCATAATACCAGCAAATATAAACCTAACTAACTGGTAACAGAAACCCCTGTTAGCCCAATAGTCTACACAAACTGTAATGTTTGCTTAATTTGTAAGGTATGTTTAAAAATATATTGTATTAAAGTAGTGTTGATGTACTTACAGTACAGTTTGATGTTACCTCTTCAGTGCACAAACACTAAATCCTTTGGTGCCAAAATCAGCTCCAGAGAGCCAGAGAGACTCCACTCAAAATTGGACTTTCACCCCAAAGAAGTTCAGCTAAATAAATTCAAATGGACTATGTCGTGGAGAACAGTTTTGGAAACTAGTTTGGACATTTATATCAACTTACTGTACTGTACTGAGATATGCACTTTATACAAATGTGTACATTACAATAAATTATATGAATACAATGTACAGTAACAACATGTCTTCAAAGGGTCCTCGGATGAAAATGAGATGTTAATCAAGTAGAAAAAGTCAAGTAATGAGCAGCGACTTAAAAGTTAAAAGTTAAAACTCATCGCTCAAAAACAAAAGTAAAATGAATGCAGCACCCAGAAGCAAAAGATAAGTAACACCATACTACACAATACATACATACCAGTAGTATTTGATGACACAAATCCACAGAATCTCCCTAAAAGAAGTTTTTCTTCAGAAAGTGTCAGTGTCAGAAAGAAAAATATTCTATTCTGCAGAACGAAGGACAGGAACAGTTAAAATACACCCTTTAGCTCCTTCTCCAACAGTTCCTGAGAAGCCAAGAGGTCGTGGCAAGATACGTATAAAAAACATAACCCTAAAAAGATGCTCAACGTTGACCACAAACAAGTTGGCATGTCTTACATAGTTTCTGCACTTAGCAACACACCACTTCCAAATCCACATCTGTTGTGAGTTAAAGATTCCATCATTTTGAGTCATACAGCCTCACAAATAAAAAATGTGTCTCACACCCACACTGGAGAAGTTAAAACTTTTTTTCTTGCCATACAGCATTGTCCTCCCTCTCTCTCTCTCTCTCTTCCTTAGCTAAAACCAAGAGTTGTTGTGTATATGAACACTGTAGGGTCTAGTTAAAATACTACAACTTTGCAATAAATAATTAGTTTATTGCACACAACCACGGGTAATAGAAGCTATAAAACAACTTCAACAAACATCGAGACCTACAGGGCAAGTGGCTCGGGCAGGGCTATAGCCTGAGAAAAAAGGGAGACAACAGGTAAGCCACGCCATACCCCCTACACCCACACAACTCATGCAGTCCCCCTAAATCCACAACATGCATCAGGTAAAAGCTTTTTGATGCACTAACTATGATCTCAGTACACAGACCAGAGACACACATTACCCACTGGCTCCTATATTCCCTTATAATTGTTTGTGGATGTAGCTGGGCGTGACCAACCTTGTACCTATGGCGGCCGGCAGGTGACAACATCGGCTAAAATCCGCCCCAAGCATTTTAAATTGGTGCCCCGACAATTTACTAAAGCCAGGACCCCGTTAATGCAGAAAGAAGCCCTCTAGGGACCCCTGCACCGACCCTACCCTTTGCAGTCTCTGGTAAGTGATGGGGATTAGAATGTTTACCAGCATTGTGTGTGTGTGTGTGTGGGGGGGGCATTTTCCGCCCGGGTTATGTGGATCCGCTGCCTGGGTGGTCTCCTTTCTGCTGACCCCCACCAATTGCTGGGCCCGATGTGGTGCCAGGGGATATGGTCGGGCCGATGGGGTAGGCCCCGCTCCGCTCGTGTAGGGGTGGTGACCTGGGGGTGGGCCCCACTCTGGGCACAGGAGCATCGCCTGGTGGGCTCCCTACAGACCGTGGATCCTCGGCCTGCATTTTCTCAGGCTGGCCCTCCAACTGGGGAACTGTTTGCCCCTGGTTCTCAAGGGGCGGACAGCGTTGACCCATACCATACACCTGTGACCTAACAGGTACTCCCGAAACTTCTGGTCCATTGTCCACTTCATAGCTAAGAATTAGAGTTTCATAGAGCTGTAATTTTGTTCTGCTGGATGGAGACTTCAGCTTGCGTAGGTAATGGGTCGAACTTTACCATCCTGCTCTTAAGACAGGACTGCACCAAGGCCGCTATGACTAGCATCCACCTCCAAAATAAAGGAAAGGCTAAAATTAGTATAAGCCAGGGGAGAATACCAGCTATGACTTGAGTTCTGTAAAGCTGGCCTCACTCTCTGCAGTCCACATTTTCTCCAATGGAGAACTCTGACGTTGATGCTTTTTTATTGGAGAGGTCAGCCACCAACCTATGTAGTGGGGTGGCTAATTTAGCAAACCCTTCAACAAAACATATATAATAGCTGTCAAAACCTGAAAAGGACCTCAGTTCAGAGACAGTACTTGGTGTGGGCCATTCTGCTACTGCGGCCACCTTCTTAGGGTCTGTAGACATGCCTGCAGCAGACACAACATGACCCAGATACTAGACTTCTGGTTGGAAAAATGTACATTTCTCCAGCTTTACCTTCAGTCCCTGTTATTGTTAAGGTCCAGGACCATTTCCAAGCTGCAGAGTTGCTCATCTGAAGAAGAGAACACAATGACATCATCCAGATATAACAGCAAGGAATGAAACTTCGCCAAATATTCTTTCCATAAGTCGCTGAAAGGTGCTGGGGGCATTGCACAGACCGAAAGGCATCCTCTGAAACTCTCAAATAGGTCAAAAGGTGTACAGAACGCTGTAGCTAAGCTGTAGCTGAGCTAAATACATGGTAGAGAGCCACTGGGCTCTACAGGGCATCCAATGATTCTTCAATGCGTGGAAAGGGGAAAGCATCCTTTCTCGTTTTGCCATTAAGCAGTCTGTAATCCACACAAAGCCTTAGACTACCGTCCTTTTTCCTTACCAGGTCAATAGGGGAAGCATAAGGACTGCAACTCTTCCTTATGACTGCTTTCCCACATCTGTCAAATGTGAGCTCTCACATCATCGTAGTCCGATTGTGTGTATATATCTATACCTTCGTTGAACTGGGACATCATCAAGTAAAGGAATGTCATAAGTCACTAAAGTGATACAACCCAGAGCCAGAGGCTGATCAGTATTAGGTGCTCCACAGAACGCCACCAGAGATCCTTCGTACCGGTGCCATCAGCCTGTACAACTCCTCTCTAAGGATCGACCTGTATCTGTGTAGCAGAGTACAAACATATGTGTGTGTGTGTGTGTGTGTGTGTGTGTGTGTGTGTGTGTGTGTGTGTGTGTGTAGTCTATAGCAGTCTATAGGAATTGTATGCAAATACAGTGCATACATACTTGATTTGTGTGTGTACAGTACGGTATGTGTGGGTACATGTGTATACATGTATATGTATGTGCTCATAAATATATTACATTTATGTCCTGACAATACTTTCTGCCATCTTCCTTTCTGCAATACATGAAATTGATTGTGTCAAAGTGTGCAAAGCAATTTTCCTATGGGATTAATAAAGATTTTTGAATCTTGAATTGCAATGAAATTCTGCCAAAGTCCCAAAAGTATGGCCAGGATTTTAGGCAGCTAGTTGTAGAAGATGAATCATCCAGGAGCCACCACTGACAGACTGTTTTATCATTCCTAGTTTAATGAATTGTTTAGTTTTATTATTTTTCTATTATTGTTGTTGGTTAAAGATTTTGTGTGATCATAATGGTACAGTATGTGGTTGTCCCCTTACACATTAATTTGTGTTTGACAGTGCCTCAGTCTTCTGTGCAAGCTGTTCTGATGCTACAAAGAGGAACCTCTGTGGGTGCAGAAGGGAAACGCATACTCTTGTGGTGAGCAACTTCTGTGAATTTAAGGTGAAACAGGATGAGGACAGGAAACGGATGGTTCAGCTTAACTGACAGAAAGTAGACTGTTTTTCTTCCTCTTGTCTTGTCTGAATGTTTTCTGTTAGCAATTGCAGTTCAACAGCTTTTTCTTTTCAATTGCTTCACTGTGTCCAGGGAAAACACACTGAAGACTCCAATGGATGATGACGTAGAAGAATGAATACATTCTACTTTGTTCCTGAAACATTAAGATGAAACATATTGGTGTTGTAGTAATGTGACACTGTCCATGCTGGATCACCTTATTCATTATTAGTTATTAAATTCTTTATTTATTCCTCATTAATGGTGTCAGTCAGATTTAAGCTTAACTTTACACTGAGGGTAATGAGTTTTGCTTTGATTGCTTTGGGACACCGCTGCGCTCAACTGTACACACTTTAATGCTCCATGAATATTGCTACCACTTTGTCTTTACACATGGACAAACATGAACTAGGTTGCTCTCATTATGAGCAGGTGTGAAGGCTGCTAAGACCCACAAACAAGACAAGAGGGAGGCCCAAATGCACGACCCATAGACATACTCAGAGATACAAATAGGAAACACAAAGAGGATTAAAGAGAATTTAACTTTACATTTAAAAACACAGATGTTATTTTTACACTATAATGGAAACAAAACTAACACACATAGGTAAATAAACTAAAAATCACTGCATAGTGCAAGCAAAACTAAAGTAACAAAAAGCTAAAGACTTGAAATACAAGACTAAACAGGTGAACCAAACCAAACTAATTACAGCAAATGACAAGAAAACAAACCAAGAGGACACTAAACAAACCCCCCTGGTGGTGTGGAAGCTGAGTCACAACATATTTTCTATAGAATTAAAGAAGAAAGCACTGCAATATCTTCAGGAGACATTTGAATTAAATCACTTTGTATTCACATTGTAATTGTTGTTTAAATACTCACTGGTTTTATGACAAAATGAAAACAAAGGTTTTTTTTTCCACATCAACTTTTTTGAACCAACAGAGGCAACAGAAGCCAAAAATCCCACCGGTTCCAAACACTGTAGGGTTTATCTGACTTTTCTTTACTTTGTGCTATTGCAAGCTTTTACCCAAATGCCATCTGAGGTCCTGATAAACCCAGCAGTCAAAGGGAAGTGGCAAGACACTGGTGTTACATTCAAAAATATAATTTATTTAATATTTGACTATACTAGTTAAAATACTACAACTTTGCAAAAAATAATTAGTTTATTGCACACAACCACGGGTAATAGAAGCTAAAAAACAACTTCAACAAACATCGAGACCTACAGGGCAAGTGGCTCGGGCAGGGCTATAGCCTGAGAAAAAAGGGAGACAACAGGTAAGCCACGCCATACCCCCTACACCCACACAACTCATGCAGTCCCCCTAAATCCACAACATGCATCAGGTAAAAGCTTTTTGATGCACTAACTATGATCTCGGTACACAGACCAGAGACACACATTACCCACTGGCTCCTATATTCCCTTATAATTGTTTGTGGATGTAGCTGGGCGTGACCAACCTTGTACCTATGGCGGCCGGCAGGTGACAACATCAGCTAAAATCCGCCCCAAGCATTTTAAATTGGTGCCCCGACAATTTACTAAAGCCAGGACCCTGTTAATGCAGAAAGAAGCCCTCTAGGGACCCCTGCGCCGGCCCTACTCTTTGCAGTCTCTGGTAAGTGATGGGGATTAGAATGTTTACCAGCATTGTGTGTGTGTGCAAACATTTTAGCTGCTTCTCTATTTGTCTCTTATGTAACAATAGAGATGCCCTCAGGCAGACTAACAATTTGAGCCTGACGTAAAACACCAATAAGACACAGAGGATGCAGATGGATAGCTGTTGTTCCTATGTTAACCAGAGGCACATAAACTGTGCCCCTCTCTGCTGGAACCATCGATGGAGAGATAAAAACAGATTCAGGAGCAGAGCGATCCTAAACAAGAGGCTCTATCAATACACTGTCTGTGCCACTAAACTGTTGGGAGCATGTGACCAAGACCCACTTAACCATACCAGCCGCTACTGTATATACTGTACAGTACGTAGGACGAATTCCCCTAACTCTGGCCAACCCAGTCTTGGGGGATTTCATCTGCCCCTTAATATAATAGCCTGCTGCACTACAGGGAGATTGAAAGGTGCCTTGCCATACTGAGTAAACAGCTGCAGGTAAAATTCCCTTACTGTATAAAGTTCATGCCCAACACCCCTGGCAAATCTGAAGGAGGTCCTTGACCTGGGGGATCTTTTACAATCACAACTTCATTCTGTGGCACCACTTTCCCTCACACCTCCACGACCAACTTCACATAGTCCACATAGGGATCTCTAGCCTACAGTATTTGCGGCCTGCAACTGCAGCCAGCAGCATGAACTAGGGGTGCTTTGGAAGTAATGCTTAAAGAAACTCTAAGTGACAGTCACCATGGACCCTGTGTCCAAAAGACAATTAACAGGTACAGTACCCCACCCAACTAAAGTGTTACATAGGGACCGGGACCTGGGGGCCTGAACCCAGTACAGATGGGCCTACAGTATGTCCTCCAGATGCTTGGCTCCCTACATCCGAGGGGTCTCATTTCCTGCGTCCTGTGTTAAACTGCTCGTAGCAACTCGTCATGTAGAGGGAGCAGTCTGAGTCTGTAATCTCTGCACTACACAGTCCTTTGCATAATGACCTGGCTTTACACAGCACCTGTATATGGTACTGTAGTCTCCAGGCGTTTAAACCTAGCAGGAGGGTTAGACGTGGCTTAGGGGGCTAGTACGCTCTGGGTCAACTGGTTAAGATGTTCTTGCTGCCACTTCAACATCACCTTTAACTTTAACCCATTTCTTTTCTGTGGTGAAATTCCTTCTGCAAATTGTACAACACTGTACGAGGGAACAGAGTTACTCCTACCTCTACAGGTACAGTAGGCTCATCAACTTGCCCCTCCCTCTCCAGCAAATGGCTTCCGCACACACATCTACTGTAGCAGCGTGTAGTCTGGGTGTTGCTGCACCAACTGCTTGAGTTGACTAGTACATGTACGCCCCTTGATCTGCAGAACCTTTAGTCTGTTAATACAAAGTTTGCACCATTTAAACTCAATAATTACTGCTAAGAGTGTGATTGTCCTTCATCAAGTGATTGTATACACTACCACATTGCCAGTATGTGAATGGCTGTAGAGTTATTGTTATATCATAACAGCTAATAGATTAATCCTTCAAGTATGTGAAAGACATTAAATTATATCTAAATACAAACCAAAAACAGATAATTTCTCATTGTCATTTTCATTTATTTCTGTGCCTAAGGACAATGTGTCTGTAACATTTTAACCTGTTGCTCTAATACACAACATTTTACATTTATTTACTAATTGTATATTTTGTTTAAGGGCTTTGATATTTATTTTTCCTGTGTATTTAATTAATTTCCTTTCTTACTTCATTCTAGCCTCACTAACAGTAATATAAGATGCACAACAGACACAAGTGGAAACTATACAAACATCATGATGAAATAGACAATTTAAAGTTACATAATTACTGTTAATTAAATAAATGTAGTGTTAGACTTTTAGACAATTAATCTACTTTGCTAGTGTGGTAAAATCATTATCATATGAAGACCTACAGATACTTGAAAAGTATAAAACTTTTAATATATGGGTCAGCTGCTGGGTTCAGTCATTGCAAGGCTGCTTTCGTCCTGCTAATAAACCCAACACCACTACAGCACATCTATTGAAACATTAAAAGACTGTTAAACCGACGTGTTGGTTTAACAGTTGGTTAATTCAGGGATAGTTTTGACCTGAACACTTTCCATGTTCTTCCCATATCTTAGTGGGATTTATACTGTATATAGTAGGTACTCTGACAATAGTTGAATGAGAGGAAGTAGAAAGTTAACATTACTTAAATCATAATCGGTGAGAAACGTGAATTATCTATAAATGACATATATATGAGGTAACTGCCCTTACACTAACCTCGTAGAACAGAGACAATATTTTACAGAAGATACAATTTGAAAAAAAAAAAAAAAACGGATTTCTCCAGTGTCTCTTTGATATTCTCCTATTTCAGAATAATCATCATTATAAACAACAAAATGTATATAATTATATCAGTTTTCATAGAGCTGCTCAGAGTAACATGTTATTCAGTGTGTCCTGTCCATTGAAATCCACTGAACATAACTTGTTTATTTACTGTTGTCATTTGGAGTAGTTATGACTTTGGTAATGATTGTTTACTTTTAATTTGAAATAGTTTGAAGCTGCTGACAAGAAGACACCACCTGCTGAAAGGAAACCAACACGTAAGTTCAGCGAAATTTAACCAGATCTAATGTGTTGATGAGTCATTGAATCCACCTAAAATCACCATCAGACTTTATCTTTATTGTTAAAACAAACTTATTATTAATTATTGTTTTACGTTTTATTTTAAAGAAATAAAAAATCTCTTTTTTTTCTCAAGTTCTTTCTACAGGATCTAGTTCTTGTCTAGAGACAAGTGAACGCAACATGAATGGAATTCAAAGTAAATAAATGACATCATCAGCCAAAACATCTAACACAAACACCTGTATCACACTGAAATAATTCATTTTGAAATCCTATGAGTAGTTGCAAATGAAGCTAAACTCAATGGTCATTGTTTTTTTACAGTAGTAATAAAATAAATGATGAAATAATAATGAAACACTAAACAAGTGAACTAATATGACCACAGATTTGTTTCTATTTTCACTAATTTAGATGCTGAAGACAGATAAAGGTACAAAGATCTGCAGCTGCAAGTGCTGATTTGTCCAGATCCACGGATAAGTCGCTGGAGTTAAGTTCATCCACATCTGAAATCAGATGATCAGCTTCATCAAAAGTGAAACCAACAGAACCCAGAGATGAGAAGTGAAGTGAGACGTTTACCTGCTTATGATGTGAGAGGAGTCTCCCTCCTCAGAGGTCCAGATTCGGGCCACAGCTCTTCAACCAAAGCTTCTGCTTTTTCAAACGTCTCAAAGTCAGCATTTTGCATCGCGATATTCCCTCCCTTCTCACAGAATGAAAGGTTCTCTCTCAGCTGATCAAAATGCAGCACCTGAAACAGAAAAAAAGCCAGTGATGATTCTGACTCTGAAAACTTACACTCTACAATTTGATATTGACTGTATTTATTGGCTTCATGTTGTTTTCTATAAGAAGCAAATGCATTGCTCAGCAGTGATTGTACCTGTTCTCCTTTAATGTGCAGAGCGATGGTAACATGATCCCAAACATAATAATAGTCATCAATTTCTTCAGCCTCCATGATCTTATCATCAGGTCTCAGGATCAAATTATATCTAAAAAGAAAGGACAAAATCTACCAATGAAATGCAGAAGGGCATGACTATGAATCCTCACCTACACATAAGAGGATACATCAGATTGGGATTGAATAAGTTCCATGACAGGTTTTAGCTTATGAACATGTTTCCTGTATGGGTCAAATGCAATGTTTTTAAATATGGGAGTAACAAGGGAATTTGATATTTACATCTTCATGAATAATACATCAATCAAAGCTCCATCCACTGAATCTGTCTCTCTGGTTCTTACCTGTGTGTCTGACTCATGGCCTCCGGCCTCCAGATGAAGCGTCCATCTCTGTAGACACACACAGCGTTGGGATCGTCAGCCAGTAGGGGGAACTCTTTGAACTGCTCCTTGTCATCCGGGCTGTGGACCAGCACCACGTACATCACTTCCATCCTGTACAGCACCGTCTTCAATACTCGCATGACCGGCTGAGCACCGGAGCAGAACTGGACAGTGACAGAAGGATTCAGTGGCAGAGTTGGACCTGATGGCTCCAAATGTTCATATTTACATGGGTGAGATAATGATATAACTTGTATTAAACGCAAAACCTTCTGTTGCAGTGTAGATGTTTGTCAAAATGTTCTCATTTAACTTAATCAATGAGGACATTCTGTCTGACAACTGGTCTGATCTGGTCTAATCTGACATCAGCTGCTTTACATTACAATACATACAGTACAAGTTATTAAGCACATATCTTTGCTGATCTGCATCTGAACGGTCTTTGTATGAAAGCTATTTGCATTGCATATTCTGCATTTGACTGACACCTTTGACCAGTAACAACACTTTTAGTACCTGATCGCTGTAGGCCTTCAGAACTGCATGCAGTGGGAAGGTGAAGCGGAATGAGCCCCACATGGACCTTTCAGAGAAGGACGGGGAGGTGGTAAACTTCCCCAGGAAGGGCTGCTGCCTCTGGACCTGGGCCTCAGTGCGGTCTGGAAAGGTTTTTTCCAGGAACCTTGTCTCTGCTGCTTTTAAATCTTCATCATTCACAGCCAGACTCCACCACACAAATTCAGCGTAATCAGGGAACATGTTTCTGAAGCCTCCATCCCTCGCAATTCCTTCTAATCCAGCTCCATCCGTGTCATGTTTCAGATGTGATATATGAAACTCCACTCGAGGGAACGCCGGAACGTTTTCTTTTGAGAGGTACCCATATATATGTAGATTTCTGGCTGTTTCTCTCAGATCCTCTAGCTTTGGATGTCGACATTTGATACAATCCTCATTTTTTCCTCTTCTGTTTGTCCGGAACTCCATGGTCAGATGACACTAAAAGGTCTTTACTGTTGGAAGTATCCACTGTCTGTGCTTTAGGAAGTGATCACAGGGCAGTTGAGGCAGGCAGTAAAAACTATACTCCACCCATCTCCTCCAAACCACAGGCATAGCATTGTTCTGAGTAATCTGCTGCAGCTGATTTTAGCCTCTGCTTGTGGCAATAATAAAGCCAGCTGACTGAAGATTGAGAAAATGAGCATAACTTCATCTGTTTTAGGAACTTGAGTATAGTTTATTGCCCAAAAGCTGTGAGCATTACATTGAGTCACGAGTGTAGCTTTACAGCTAACATCCAACCAGGTGTTCAGAGACAAAGCGCAGGTGAGGTTTGTTATCACATATGTGCCAGGTCCAAGGTTCAAGTCATCACAGTCATATCTGGAATCTTTGTGTAGCTTTCTGTACCTGACACGATACAATACTGTACGTAACTAAAACCGTCTCCCTCATCTAATCAAGTACAGGGAGCTGTACATTTTCAAGTTTTAAGTTGTGTGTAGTTGCTGTATGTTGTTTTAAAGTTTACATTCTGCTTTAATTTTTATAATGTTATATTATATATATTTTTATATGTTTGCTCCTCATTAGAATAAGAAGATAAAACCCTCAAGGTTAAGTTGTCCTGGATGTTTGTTTCCTGTTTGTTTCACTTAATCAAATTGTAGATATATTTTAATCATGGTGCCAGCATGTAAACACCAGTTGCATTTACATCCACCATTAAACTGTATGCAGTTCTGAAGGATAAAACCAAGGAGATGACGAACCACAGTCCTGCAACTATCATGTTATCCTTTCTTTGAGAGTAACGAAGCTTGTTAATGGTAAGCTGAGCCGGCCAAACTGAGTCAGCATATGAATCCTTTACACCGTAACAATTCCAGGTCATCTGCACCCAAATGACCTTCTTTAAGTAGATTCTGGGATCTTATACCATCCATTGCATCTTTAATATCATGCTGTCTTTTAGTTTATTTTAGGTAACAACTCTGTGCTAAGATCTTTAAGAAGGTTTGTCAAAAGATATTTCAGGCATGCAAATAAAAAGAAGCTTTCATTTTCAGTGCTTCTTTCTTTGTTAAACACTGCACCAAAGTCCTCAATGCATTGACCAGATCAGGCAAAAGAAAATTTAGCAAAGCCATGAACTCAGTCTGCACAGCTGCTGTCAGATGCCGCATGATAAAGAGTACAGCAGCAAGCAGACCTTTGGCTCGAGTTACAGATGAACCTGAGTAACTTGGCTCCTAACTCTGTGAAGAAAAACAAACATTACTTGTACAGAATGGTCATTTGCAAAACATAGCAGCATGAAAGAAACCTGCTAAAAGGAACTTCTGTCATGATCCGTGTCTTTGTTTCTAGTTGTTCCCTGTTTTCACGTCATGTCCTGCTTGTCTTATTTTGGTTCCAGTTTCCGTTTCCTGTTTTATTTTGGTAGTCTCCCGGTCTCTGTTTTGTGTTCTAGCTTTACTTCCGGTTTCTTGTCTTGTCACAGCTGTCCCTGCTCATTACCCACACCTGCACTCTGTTAGTCATCAAGTCACTGTGTATTTAACCACCACCTGTGTCCTTAGTTCCCTGCCAGATTGTCGTATTCGAGTTCCCTGAGTGTTCGTGTTTCATGAGTTGAGTTCCCTGAGTGTTCGTGTTTCTCGTGTCGTGTTCCTGTCTGTATCGTGTATCCTGCCCGACCCTGGATTACCTACTTACCGTGAGTTTTTGCCTGTTCCCTGTCTGTACTTTCGCCGAGCCTTTTCGTGTATGACCTGGACCGTCTGACCGTGCCTTTGGATAATAAACCTTTTGTTGATTATACTCTCGCCTCCGTGCTGTGCATGTGGGTTCGCCGTCTGCCTGCTTCGAGTCCCTGACAGAACAATCTGGCCACACTTGGACCCAGCCAGCACTTAGCCTCCGGTCAGGTCAGTGACTGTTTTTCCCTTGTTTTTTTTTACGGCAAATATAACTCTCCTGCGGAAGTATGGAGTTTACCTGCGCCGAGCTACCCAGCGACCTACATAAGTATTTCCAGATCCTTGCGGAGGATTACCGACGGGCTAGTAACTCGGAGGATCAGCGCAGCGCCGTAGAGGTGGCAATAGTGACGCTGGAGGACGATGACACCGCGTTAGATCACCCCAGCGTTCATCGCCTCTACGAGCGACTGTGCGCGAAGTTTGACGAGTTAAGCGACGCGCTCTGTACCACGCCAGCGCCAGTCGCACCGCCGATGGTTTCGGTTTCCTTCTCCCCGCCCCGTCGGATCGTCGTGCCTGCACCAACCTGCCCAGCTCCATGGTTGTTTCCCTGGGAGGATTTCCTGCTCTCACGCGGCCCTCAGTCTCCAGTTCAGCCGCGCGCTGCTCAGTCTCCAAGTCAGCCGCGCGCTGCTCAGTCTCCAAGTCAGCCGCGCGCTGCTCAGTCTCCAAGTCAGCCGCGCGCTGCTCAGTCTCCAGTTCAGCCGCGCGCTGCTCAGCCTCCAGTTCAGCCGCGCGCTGCTCAGCCTCCAAGTCAGCCGCGCGCTGCTCAGCCTCCAAGTCAGCCGCGCGCTGCTCAGCCTCCAAGTCAGCCGCGCGCTGCTCAGCCTCCAAGTCAGCCGCGCGCTGCTCAGTTTCCAGTTCAGCCGCGCGCTGCTCAGTTTCCAGTTCAGCCGCGCGCTGCTCAGTTTCCAGTTCAGCCGCGCGCTGCTCAGTCTCCAGTTCAGCCGCGCGCTGCTCAGTCTCCAGTTCAGCCGCGCGCTGCTCAGTCTCCAGTTCAGCCGCGCGCTGCTCAGTCTCCAGATCAGCCGCGCGCTGCTCAGTCTCCAGATCAGCCGCGCGCTGCTCAGTCTCCAGATCAGCCGCGCGCTGCCCAGACCCCAGTTCAGCCGTGTGTTACTCATGCCCCGGTGCAGCCCTGTCGTCTCCAGGCCCCAGCCCAGTCGAACCTAGTCCAGACCCCAGATCAGCCGTGTGTCGCCCAGACCCCGGATCAGTCGTGTGTTGCCCAGACCCCAGTTCCGTCCTTGTCCCCGTCAGAGGGCACCGCCCGTCTGACGATTGTTAACCCCACCCAATCAGGCCCGTCGTCTTCCCCGTCGAGCTCGGCAGCCGTAAGTTGTCATGCCAGCTCCGGAGTTGACGCCGTTCCAGTCCCTGTCGGCCATGTTGCGGCCATTCCAGTCCCTGTCGGCCATGTTGCGGCCGTTCTAGTTCCTGTCGGCTCCTCAGAGGAGGACGCCGTTCTAGTTCCTGTCGGCTCCTCAGAGGAGGACGCCGTTCCTGTTCCCGTCGGCCATATTGAGGCCGTTCTAGTTCCAGTTCCTGTCGGCTCCTCAGAGGAGGACGCCGTTCTAGTTCCTGTCGGCCAAGCAGAGGCCGTTCCAGTTCCTGTCGGCCATGTTGAGGTCGTTCCAGTTCCTGTCGGCCATGTTGCGGTCGTTCCAGTTCCTGTCGGCCATGTTGAGGTCGTTCCAGTTCCTGTCGGCTCCTCAGAGGAGGACGCCGTTCTAGTTCCTGTCGGCCAAGCAGAGGCCGTTCCAGTTCCTGTCGGCCATGTTGAGGTCGTTCCAGTTCCTGTCGGCCATGTTGAGGTCGTTCCAGTTCCTGTCGGCCATGTTGAGGTCGTTCCAGTTCCTGTCGGCCATGTTGAGGTCGTTCCAGTTCCTGTCGGCCATGTTGAGGTCGTTCCAGTTCCTGTCCCTGTCGACCAAGTTGAGGTCGTTCCAGTTCCTGTCCCTGTCGACCAAGTTGAGGTCGTTCCAGCTCCTGTCCCTGTCGACCAAGTTGAGGGCGTTCCCGTAGGCCAAGTAGAGGGCGTTCCCGTAGGCCAAGTAGAGGGCGTTCCCGTAGGCCAAGTAGAGGGCGTTCCCGTAGGCCAAGTAGAGGGCGTTCCCGTAGGCCAAGTGGAGGTCACCCCTGTCTCTGACCCCGTTCCTGTCGGCCCTGTAGCGGTCGTTCCAGTCCCCGTTCCTGTCGACCCTGTAGCGGTCGTTCCAGTCCCCGTTCCTGTCGGCCCTGTAGCGGTCGTTCCAGTCCCCGTTCCTGTCGGCCCTGTAGCGGTCGTTCCAGTCCCCGTTCCTGTCGGCCCTGTAGCGGTCGTTCCAGTCCCCGTCACCCGTGGAGCCGTAGCGCCCGCCGGCCCCCAGGAGGAGGTCGCGCCAGTCGCAGTTCCTGCGCACCTCCAGGAGGAGGTCGCGCCAGCCGCAGTTCCTGCGCACCTCCAGGAGGAGGTCGCGCTAGTCGCAGTTCCTGCGCACCTCCAGGAGGAGGTCGCGCCAGTCGCAGTTCCTGCGCACCTCCAGGAGGAGGTCGCGCCAGTCGCAGTTCCTGCGCACCTCCAGGAGGAGGTCGCGCCAGTCGCAGTTCCTGCGCACCTCCAGGAGGAGGTCGCGCCAGTCGCAGTTCCTGCGCACCTCCAGGAGGAGGTCGCGCCAGTCGCAGTTCCTGCGCACCTCCAGGAGGAGGTCGCGCCAGTCGCAGTTCCTGCGCATCTCCAGGAGGAGGTTGCGCCAGCCGCAGTTCCTGCGCACCTCCAGGAGGAGGTCGCGCCAGCCGCAGTTCCTGCGCACCTCCAGGAGGAGGTCGCGCCAGCCGCAGTTCCTGCGCACCTCCAGGAGGAGGTCGCGCCAGCCGCAGTTCCTGCGCACCTCCAGGAGGAGGTCGCGCCAGCCGCAGTTCCTGCGCACCTCCAGGAGGAGGTTGCGCCAGCCGCAGTTCCTGCGCACCTCCAGGAGGAGGTTGCGCCAGCCGCAGTTCCTGCGCACCTCCAGGAGGAGGTTGCGCCAGCCGCAGTTCCTGCGCACCTCCAGGAGGAGGTTGCGCCAGCCGCAGTTCCTGCGCACCTCCAGGAGGAGGTTGCGCCAGCCGCAGTTCCTGCGCACCTCCAGGAGGAGGTTGCGCCAGCCGCAGTTCCTGCGCACCTCCAGGAGGAGGTTGCGCCAGCCGCAGTTCCTGCGCACCTCCAGGAGGAGGTTGCGCCAGCCGCAGTTCCTGCGCACCTCCAGGAGGAGGTTGCGCCAGCCGCAGTTCCTGCGCACCTCCAGGAGGAGGTTGCGCCAGCCGCAGTTCCTGCGCACCTCCAGGAGGAGGTTGCGCCAGCCGCAGTTCCGGCGCACCTCCAGGAGGGGGTCGCGCCAGCCGCAGTCCCGGCGCACCTCCAGGAGGGGGTCGCGCCAGCCGCAGTCCCGGCGGACCCCCAGGAGGGGGTCGCGCCAGCCGCAGTCCCGGCGGACCCCCAGGAGGGGGTCGCGCCCGCCGCAGTCCCGGCGGACCCCCAGGAGGGGGGTCGCGCCCGCCGCAGTCCCGGCGGACCCCCAGGAGGGGGTCGCGCCCGCCGCAGTCCCGGCAGACCCCCAGGAGGGGGTCGCTCCCGTCGTAGTTCCTGCCGACCTCCAGGAGGGGGTCGCTCCCGCCGTAGCTCCTGCCGACCTCCAGGAGGGGGTCGCTCCCGTCCCGGCTCCGGCCGCATCTGCATCGGTTCCTGGCGGTCCGGCTCCGGTCGCATCTGCATCGGTCCCTGGCGGTCCGGCTCCGGCCGCATCTGCTTCGGTTCCTGCCTCTCGTCGCGGTGGTCCAAGGAGGACGCCGCTGGTTCCTGCCTCGTCTCTGCCTTTGCTGCCGGACTGGTGGCCTCGCCCTCGGCGCATCCTGCTGCTGGGATGGCGCTGCCTCCTGCGGCGCCGTCCGCCTCGACTCCTCAACCGCCTGGATCAGCGTTCGCCTGGTGGACGCTGCCATGCGGGGTGGTCCCCGGGGACATCGTCCCAGCTCAAGGACACTAAGAGTGCCATCCTGGCTCAGCGGCTGCTGAGCAGGATCTCGCCACGCCGTCACCCTCCGTGACGGAATCCCTGGACTTTTTTTTTATTTTCCTGTTTATGGACTTTGAGGTTTTCGTGTGGACTCTTGTTTTGGCCCTCCTCCGGTCCTCCCTCCACCCACCCTGCTCATGTACCTTGAGGGGTAGGGATTCGGTCCCTCCGCCTGGGACCACCCTCCGCCCGCCCTGGTTTGGGGGGGGAGGCTTCCGTAGGCGCCGTGGAAGGCGCCATAGGGGGGGGGGTACTGTCATGATCCGTGTCTTTGTTTCTAGTTGTTCCCTGTTTTCACGTCATGTCCTGCTTGTCTTATTTTGGTTCCAGTTTCCGTTTCCTGTTTTATTTTGGTAGTCTCCCGGTCTCTGTTTTGTGTTCTAGCTTTACTTCCGGTTTCTTGTCTTGTCACAGCTGTCCCTGCTCATTACCCACACCTGCACTCTGTTAGTCATCAAGTCACTGTGTATTTAACCACCACCTGTGTCCTTAGTTCCCTGCCAGATTGTCGTATTCGAGTTCCCTGAGTGTTCGTGTTTCATGAGTTGAGTTCCCTGAGTGTTCGTGTTTCTCGTGTCGTGTTCCTGTCTGTATCGTGTATCCTGCCCGACCCTGGATTACCTACTTACCGTGAGTTTTTGCCTGTTCCCTGTCTGTACTTTCGCCGAGCCTTTTCGTGTATGACCTGGACCGTCTGACCGTGCCTTTGGATAATAAACCTTTTGTTGATTATACTCTCGCCTCCGTGCTGTGCATGTGGGTTCGCCGTCTGCCTGCTTCGAGTCCCTGACAACTTCATGTCATGTAGAAGCGCCAAATTAAAGTATATCTGTACTTCTTTGTCGTTTCAATTATTACAGATTTTAGGTGTTGGGTATAGTCTATTGAAATATTAATAATTTACACCTCATATTACAATATACAGTAAAAAGCAGTAGAATGTGACTGAAATTCCACAAATTTCACAGCCGCCTCTTGTTATCGTGTACTTCAAAGCTGACTATTGTATTTTTATTGGCTCACATTGGTAAAAATGTTCTTGGCCTATTACCTCTCATAAAGTCAAATATTAGGCAGTACAGTATGTAGGGTGTGGAAAGCATTATTCTGTTATTGTTATTATTATTGTTATTGTTTTATTTCTATGATGTCAATTTACTTTTATTTTTTTTAAACAAACTGAATTAACCTCTGTTTTTACCCTCTGTGACAGTAGCAGAAGGTTCATCTCTAATGACTGATGAATATATAATAATATATATACAGTAATATATAAAATGAAAATAAGTTGTGGGATTAAACTCAGGACTTCTCAGTCCCACTTTAAGTGTTAAATCCAACTGAGTTTATGTTGGAATTGTATTCAGCAAAGCAACTGAGTAAGCGGTTGTGTTGATATCTACTATGTGGTGCATGTGCACTACTGCACTTGTTTAAAGCAGTTGAGAGAGAATTCGCTGCAGAGATGTACCAAAATAAATAGAAACTACACTCAAAAATTTATTTTCAGTCCAACAACGAGGAGGTTCAGCAAAATAAATGCAAAACAGGTCTGAAAACTAAATTTGAACGTTTACAGTAGATAAATGAACTGGGACATGCACTATACTGTATACTGTATTAATTTGACACAATAACAAGTAAGAACAATAGGGTACATACTGTAAGTACAGTGTGATATCTTCAAAAAGACTTCAGACAAAGAGTAGATGTTCATTAAGTAGGAAAAGCGAAGTAATGAGCAGCGTGATACAAGCGTGTGAAAGTTACAGTCATCACTCAAAAAACGAAAGTAAAGATGAATGCCACACCCACAAGCCTAAACACTATAGATACTACAGGATATGGTCAGGAAGTGTCAGTTTTCACGTCATTGTCACAAAGGGGAGTTTAAATAAGGCCTTTAGCCCATCCTCCAACTGTTCCTGAGCAGCCAAGGTTGCGAAACAATCTACATAACTCTAAACAGATGCCCAACAGTGACCACAGTGAGATTCGCGGCTGTTGAGGCACAGCCTCTTCTGGAGTCAAAGTTTACAATTGTAAGACGACAAAATAGCATCTTTTTTACTATTTAATTGACAGAATGTACATGTATATTGACTGGCCATGTTTCATATTGTATGCTGGGGATGTTGCAGGCGCGGAGCTAATCTGTCTATACAAGTGCAGCTAAAACTAGAGCTACCGCACAGGAAAGGAAATTCCCTTATTAGTCCCACAGTGGGGAAATGTGTTCTCTGATATTCGACCCACCCCTTTGGGGAAGCAGTGAGCTGCCACATGACTCAGGGAGGTAGTGCAGATTGTCTTACTGAAGAACACACGGTGGTAGAAGGATGGCTTGAAACCCTGCATCTGTATCACAACTTTGTGTCTTTGTGTCTCTTTCTTTTAATTGGTCCACATTCCAGGTTTACGACCATTATCTCCCTGTGCTGGTAGAGAGCCTGAGAAAAGTGCCTTAGTAAGAGTTATTGAGACAGTCCTTGAGTTTGGTTACTGATAACGAAGAGGAGGATTCTGGTAAAATTTAGGTTGTGAGAGTCTAAGAGCATATCCCTGGTCGTTGATGTTGTTTTAAGCAGCAGTTCCTCCTTGTAGGAGGAAGGGCCTTAGTGCTCCTTGTCCTGGGGGATGGTTAAAGCAGAGTGTCTCACAAGAACGCAATGCTTTGATAAAAGAGTTAACAAAACCTTTGTCCAAATGTAGAATGTGGAATTGTGGCTGCTACAAGAGCTGAGTGCCATCAATCTACACAGACAGTCGATAACAGTACTCGGACCAACCTGAACTAAAACACAAGACACTGGTAGCATACACACCAAATCCATGTATTCATACACACACAACATAGTACAACATTTTTTATAGTAATAAAACAATACTCACTAAAAGAAGATAAACAGTTGAATCACAAAAAACAAGATAACAAGATCAAATGCAATGTTGGGTTCTGAATAATTGTTTCACAAAACAATAAGGCTTAACTAGAGGCTCCATACAATAGATTTACTATTGTTAAATGTACTATTAGAAGTTTATAGTAGGTAATTAAATCATGGCTTTACATTAGTTTACCAGTCAGATTATTAGATAATGCTTTTGAATCAACCAAGACCAAAAACTTGCAAAAGTAGTAAAAGTAAAAGATATCAGTAATTAAGATGAAAAACAAATATGCTAGTTATAAAAATGTCATAATGATTTAAAAGCAAAACAATAAATTCCCTTATACCAAAACCATACTACAGTATATAAAAAAACCATCCATATGAAACTATCAGACACATACAAAAGTAGCTGAGAGGAAAAATTCATAGGTTTTATGTACTATAACAAATGCCTGGTTAGAATTTATATGGGTACCAGGATAATGAATGACTGAAAAGAAGTCAACATCATTTTGAAGAATTATAATATTTTGAAGGCATTATAATAAGAATTTAACTTATAATTAATACATGTACAGTATGAAAACAGAGATAATTATCTTTGTTAAAGTGTAAGAGACAGAATCCAGAGAAGTGGCTGCAGAGACATGGAGTATATGATGTTCATTCTTCAGCTGTTGACCAGAGAGGGAATGGTCACTATGTGAAGTGTCTTTGAAGTTTAAAGAACATATTAAAGTTTATGTTTTAGCCTGTTTTACCCAGTTAGTTACATTTCTTCATTTTGGCTGCTTGTCAGTTCTCTGTAGAATTGCTTCACCCGGTCAAATTCTGTTGAGAAATCTAAAACAAACAAAAAAAGTCTAAATTTTTCAAATACCTGCCTGAATAACTTTTAAAACTTTCTCATTTCAATTATGCTAATAAAAATTGACCTTTTACCTGGGATAAAGTGATCACTTGTCTTGAGTGACAGCTCAATTGATTCATTCAGGGTTTGCTCCAGTGTCTCTAAGATTTCCTCCTAATTTATAATCATCAATATGTTACAAAAAATGCATATAGCTTCATCAGCAAAGGTTTGTGTGTGTGTGTGTGTGTGTGTGTGTGTGTGTGTGTGTGTGTGTGTGTGTGTGTGTGTGTGTGTGTGTGTGCGTGTGCGTGTGTGTGCGCGTGTGTGTGCGCGTGTGTGTGTGTGTGTGTGTCTGTGTGTGTGTCAGTGTGTGTGTGTGAGACCAACCTCTAACTTCTGCAGGTTCTGTAACATAACACTTTTAGCCAGTTCAAATATGATGGTCTTTGAATCCTGTACATGCTTCTCCAGTGTTTCCTTCATGTTCTTTAGTGCGTCCTGTCCGCTGACTTCTGCTGCTTCTACAGTAGAGCAAATGGTTTAAATGGTTACATTTTTATTTACTAAATATTTATGACAAATGTACTGTAATAGCTTTTACACTGATAGGTTACATATGTCAGGTTATTGTATAGTACTGTACTTTTGTATCCATAGTCCATAGTGTCTTTGATCATCTCGGTCAGGCTGCTGTAAATTGTTTTCTTCCGATCACGGATGATTTTGATCAGTCTTGTCTTAATTTTTTCTTCCTTCAAGAGAGATAAACTTACTACTGTATGTAATTATATATTTATACTAAAATAAAAAGCATCACATACTGTAAACAGGTAATAATTTTCCTCTGGCAGTTTCTGAACTGGTATACACACACACACACACACACACACACTGGAACTACTACTATAGATATTATTTTCTATAGATTTTTATACAGTAGCACTTTACCTCGAAACCTAGAAATACCAGTTGCAGTTCAACAGCTTTGTACTTTTCAATCAGCTTCTCTGTGTCCAGGGAAAACGCACTGATGACTCCATTGAAGGGTTTTCCTTCATTTCTGAAAGATTATGATGCAATACTTTGAAAATGACTTTGGTGTAATACTGCATTTGTTGCATTATGTTAGTTATTAACTAACTCATTCATGAATCTATTCCATGGGATAGTTGTTCTGCTACAAAAAAGGTACCCCTCTAAGCTGCTGACAATAGAAATGCAAAAATAATTACAATAAAGAGTCATGGTAGCAATAGTGGGATAAATAATAGTTATGAAGGTTGTAAGTTAATTAAGTTATTAGGTAATGTTGTAAACTTACGGGAAGGTGTTCCTGAACATCTCATCAATGCTGCCAGTCAGCTTTGAGCTTAAATCTGCATTGAGGTTTATGAGTTTTCCTTTTGTCGTTTTGTGAACTCCACTGTTTTCCACTACACACTTTAATGTTCTGTAATGGAAACCACTGTCTTTTTGTCTCTTTAGAAGAAAATAAGAAAACAGGAAACTGTGAGACATTCATTAAAATAATAATCACTTGTGTAAATGTAACTATTGTTTAAATGCATACTGGATATAAGATCTTGCGCAAGGTTTCTTCACATGAACTTTCTGAATTTTTAACTCCATCAGTCAAACGGTCCTTAAAAGCCTCATAAGTGTCTCCCATGGTTTTTCTGATTTTATGAAGTTCATTCTGTAACGTTTCTTCAAGTTGTGGGCACACCTCTGTTTTGCCGTCAGCCTGAAAAACAGTGAAGCTTTACTCTCAAGCAGTTGTGCTGTCATCCCAAAGCAACAAAAATTGTGTAAAAAAAAGTCAATTTGACTTTTGAATGATTTCAGCCCATATCAGTTCTAGCATTTCTATTATCTATGTGTGGAAGTTTCTATAATACCAATATATAATTGTAACACTTAAGTTACAGCTTATAGTAAGTCAGTGCTTGAACCTACAGTGTCTCTGCTGCGGGCTCCTTGCATCAACGACAGAATCCCATAAGCTCCAGAAACATAGTTTAATGTTTCTGAGTGACAGTCGTTGAGGTTTTGCAGAAATTCGTGAAGTTTGGGTATTTCTGTAAAAAAGGCAGTGTGTAATATATTTGTAACTACAGTACATGACATTCAAAGATGTTTGTTTAAATGTTACAGGTTGGATACCAACACAAACTACAAATTATAGACTACTTCAGCTAAACCTTTCCTTTCTATCTGTTACTGACCAGTTTCATCAGGCTGTAGAACAGTAGCTTGACCACGTTTTCCTTTCAGGAATAGTTTGGCGCTCACTGTGAACACTTTGAAACAGCCATCACTGAAATGTTTCTGCAACAAAAGGGACAGGTTTTCAAGTAAACATGTTTCCCGAATGTTGTAGCTGCTTTAAATCTAGATAAACTACCTTAACATTGTTTAGTGTGTTGAATTTTTTCTGTACTTCATCCTTGGTTTTCATGTTTCTTTTAAATATGTCACCACGGACTGCATCTCTCAAACTGTAAAAGAACATTTGTTTTATTATTATAATTATTATAATACAAATAGTGAAAAGAAATACTACGTCCACCAGCTGTTATGTTAAACATGTAAAAATGTGTTTTGCATTTTTAGGCACATTTCATTACAGTACTTTGTTACAGGCATTCATTTAGAGCTTGCATTTTTTGAAATCTCAAACCACTTACAGCTGATTCCAGTTATCACAATGATCAGTCTTGGTGCAGATGAAGTGAATCTGCTGACACTGGCCTCCGTTTCCTATGAGGCTACAGGCACTTTTCAGGATCTCCCAGGCTTCTGATTCTGATGCTGCTCGATTAATTTCAGTCACAATCCACACAGTGGAGCAACTTCCAACAAGCTGAATGGGCATAACAGCAAATTAATTATGAGTACGACTAAACTGAAAACCATATGTAGATAAATTATAGTATAATAAACATAAAGCAGCAAAAATAAATGAATTGCCTCTTTCCACATCTTGTCTCTGCTCTTGTTATCGTCCCCATTTCCAGGAAGGTCCACAAGTGTGACGTGCTGGAGCAGAGGATTATTAGGCACCCTGACAGTCACACACTTCACCAGGGGCCAGTACCACCTCTTTACTGCTCCCTCACTGGACTCACTTATCGTGTATTTACTCAATTTTGTAGACAGCTCTTCTGCCTGCATGAATTAATTCAATTAAAACATTTTAATTTTACATTTAGAATACAATATTGCAACAAACAGGAAAGCTTTTAATATAACTAAGCTGTACAGTATTTAGGTTGTCTCAATCATATTCATTTCCAGTACATAATACATTTATGAATGATTTTACTTACAGATTCACATGCCAACCTTTTTTTTGCGTTACGGAGAAATTCTGGGGTTTCCTTGAAATATTTGGCTTCCATGAGGTTTTCAGGAGATATGGTGCTCCATTCCTCACCATACACAGCTGACAGCTTTTGAACAATGTTACGATAATCTTCATTTTTTTCATTTTCTTCTTTGTCCTCGTTATTCTCAAGAATATTGTTTAAGGACCATATCTCATCTTTCCAATCCTAAAATCAAACACAAAGTAAATTGTCCTCAAATTTAATGTACTGTAAAATAGCTTGCTATTAAAGATAATTATTTTCATGTCGATTTACCTCTTTTGGAATGAATTCTATCTCTGCCTCATACTTGAGTTTGTCCATGTTGGTCTCCACTTTAATCATGACGGAGGTACATGCTTTGATACCTCCAGAGGGCAGAAGGTTATACTCTCCAATGATGGTGTTTATCAGAGAGCTCTTTCCAGCGCCAGTTTTACCAAAGACACCAACTAACTCTCTTTTGTTGTTCTCCAAATCACAGATTTTATTCCTGGAAATATAAATTACAAAATTTTTGTGAGGTTGAAGGCAAATTATGTTTTTATTTTCAAGCAAAAGTATCTTGATAGCGCGTGAAAGCTTTACGTGCGTATGTTCTTATACAACGCTGCTTTCCGTAAGCGTGTACATCAGAGTATTGGATCAATGTTGCTTCTTCCTATGTGAAAATGCATGAACTGGTTGAGTTTTATTTGACTCTAGGATTGAATATACAGTAAGGGCTTCACAGCTTTGCTTGTCTACTTGTCACCTATGTATGACTTTGGTCAGTTTGGTCTGTTCATCTGACACGCTCATTCACACACAGGTGACAACAGTATTAAAGCTAATCTCAAACGGGAACATTTTGCAAATGCATGACAAATACATGAAATAGACTTGTGAGGCAGTGTAAGACAGTGATTTACAGCGCTGCTTCCGGTTATTTTTCCTAGCACATAAGCTAAGCTAATTTTCTTGCATGCGAAGAATAAATGTCAAATGCCAATTGGATTGACATGAATAGTAACTGCAGTCAAATGCAGCTGTTTCACTTGCTGAAATGATAAAAACCTAAGCAATACATGATGGTTGTATGATGAGCTGTGGATGTGCTTTGGTGACATTTTATTTCCAAGCTTGTCTAAAGTCTGGCAGTACCGATACCAAACAACAAGGAACCTGAAAATTGTAACACTTACTTTACGAAAGCATTGAGTTTTGTGTTTTCATCCAAATGTAGCTTCTCATAGATATGTCTCATGGTGGTTTTCACTTTAGACAGTATGATTTCCTCTGTCAGAGTAAAGTTAAAGAAATAGTTGGAAGCACAAACCTACAGTAGCCAATTGATCTTTGTTAAATAATGAGGTGCCTACTGTATATGAGAAAAAAATTCTTAAATGCTGAAAGACCACATACATACCTGAGTACGATCCTGCAAATGCAGGTTTTCGCCTCTTAGGGGGTGACGGCAATTCACCATGAAAATCCAAGAGTCTGCTCTCTTTTATGAAAAAGCAGAAAGACGGAATTTTGTATTACTTTAAATAAATACACTACAATGCCAAAATTACAAATTACAAATTTATAAAATACAAATTACAATGCTGTGAAATTTGGGAATCTGGCTTTAAAGTTTGTATTAAGTTACTGGACAACATTTTAGTTATTATGAGGCACACTTGTGTGTAATCATGAAAACATAAAGATTCAAGCTATCAGGACTGTGGACCTCCACAATTCCTGTTCCTTCTTAGGTGCAGTTTAAAGCTGGCTCAAGGTTCTTTATATGCAAGTGCTGTTTGAACACTTTGGAACAAAAATAAGTTAATAAAAAGAGTAATGTATGTAAACATCTGGCTCGAAGAAGTCCGATTTTACATCTGAATAAAGTAATTTGGCTCTTATAAGTTTAGACAATAAACATATAAATGCTAACTCACCTGAATTTTCTCTCAAGGCTCGGGTGGATGGTCCAGCCTGATCATAAAACCACCAAAAGCATTTGGTCACATCAAACATCAATAAGACCCATGCCCACTCTGCACATCGTTAGCTGAACTGGTTTTCAATACTTTTTTATTGAGATCTACACACTCATATTCATTAAGAAGTCAACATTACACCATCCATTAAAACTTGAAAAGTAGAAAACAGGTAATGATAAGAAAACCCACTTCTAACAATCTAGCTTAAATGTAATGTTGTCAAAAGAGACTTGACTCAATTATACTGTAAGAACATGGATGCTCACTCACACATACTACTTATAGATTCAACATCACCCGTACCTGAGCAGAATCTGCTGCTTCCTGATGCTCCTGTTGACACTACAGAATAATGTAATAAATGAGTACAGAATCAAATAATAAATGAATACAGAATAAAAACATACATTCCCATCTGAGGTTGCTCAAAGATGGCATGACATTCTCCTTGAATGTGCTGAATAAGTCTTCCAGCCTTTTACAGAAAATGCAGGTTTATAGTAACAACACGAAGTGAAGCTTTACCAGAAAAAAACAAACTGCAAATACACACATGAAAAAATGTCACTTTTGTTAATGAAGAAAAAGCACATAATGGTAATTTAAATAACTTAAAACCAAAAAAAGAAATAAATGAAAATCCAACATTGCTTTCGAATGGTGCCTCTACAAAATTATAAAAAAATAAAAAATAACCCAGGCCTGGGCAGTGCGTTGGTTGAACTGAGTTTAGCAAAGGCACCTTATTTACAATGCAGATCCTTTAATTAAATTATACAGTTTTGCATTATACATTTAACTTACATCAGAAACATCCTCTGCTTCCAGATTAGTTGTTTTTAGTTCCTCCTAGAAATAAAATAAGTTGTTTTTTCTGTTATTCTTAACAGAAGAAACAGTTAAAATACATTCAACATGTATTGAATGTAATCAAACTATTCACAGTAACTTTACCTTTAACAACTTAAGACTCCTCCTGAATTTTGCCTTTCGTCCTACTTTTGAAATCAAGTTATCAATATCTTGATCTTCAAGAAACAAAAGAGTTTCCTTGTCGATGAGTTCATCTGCAATTAGAACATACTGCACGTGTTTACGTGTTTACACCGTTTAGAATTCCAAAATCTTGTCTTTACTGCTATTTGTGTTGAAAGTCTTAATTTAAACAGCATAACTGGTTTAATATTTAACATTGTTCATCTTTACCCAAAAAATACTTTACCTTTAAATCTTTCTATCAAGTCGCTGAAGCCCCATTGGGTTAATTTGTTACAAACAAAGTCATCCATGTCCAAAAGCAGCAGCTAAAGGGTGAACAAATACTTTAATAGGCTTTTACAGTATAATCATTACAGCAGATAGTTTGTGGATAACAACTGTAGTAAGTTATAAGCCATTTAGCCTAATATAAATATAAAATGCCAAATCCGGGTATTTTCTGTAAAGGTGAACTTTAACAAATTAAAAAAGCCACATATTGAATTGAACTATCTTTCATTTTAACTCTTTAAACCTTTAATTTAACAGTTTAACAGCGTTTAGCCAGGATTTGAAAAAAAGCAAGCCGGGAGTTGTGTTGAATTGTGGACATCAGGTTCCAGTCATCCTAATGTAGCTGATGTCACTCGGGGTTGCGTGGGAGCTGCATGTGGCATATTTATGGTTTGGGGTGATAGCAGTGGTATGTTTGTGTCGCAGTGATTGCCGGAGCGGTACTGTATATCGCTGCTTCCTGCCTTTCGCCTCTTTACTACAGTGTTACTATTAAGTGTGCAGTGTATCGCTTAAGGTTTTTATAGCGTTTTAGTGCACGTATAAAAACAGCTGTGGAATGTGTGATGTCCTGAGGGATTGTGATGAGGTCTAGTCGTCTTTGTTGTTTAGAATAAAATGCTCTCATGGAGAATTGAGACGCAAACGTTCTGCTACAGGAAACCCCAGGTTTCTCCTAGCCCTGTAGTCTACATAATGTATGTTTAATGTGGAAGTATGTTTATGATTATATTGTATTAGAGTAGCGTTGATGTACTTACACTTATGTTACCTCTTCAGTGCACAAACGCTGAATCCTCTGGTCCTGAATCCTAAAGACGAATGCCACACCCAGAAGTATAAGGAAGTATCAGTGTCACAAAAAAAATTTATTATGCAGAACGAAAGGCAGGAGGAGTTTAATAGATCCTTTAGCTCCTCCTCCAACCGTTTTTGAGCAGCAAAGAGGTCGTGGCAACAAACATACTGTAACAACCATAACTCAAGACAGACACCCAACGTTGACTGTGACTATGTCGTACATAGTTTCTGCGCTTAACAACACACCACTTCAAAAACCACGTGTGTTTATTGGCATCTTTTTACATAGAAATGTGATGTTAGACATTCCAGCATCCTGAGTCATACTGGCTCACAAACAAAAATCATGCCACACCCTTCCTGTTTGGTAGGAAATGGTGAAACACCTCTAAACAGATGGTTTTCTCAAATTAACTGAAATTAATCAAGTTCACATCTCTTTTATACTTTGCCAATCTAGCATTACACCCCCAGAAATCACTTGAAAATCCAGCACCACATGGTGGTGATAGTGGTGTCATTGCCAGAAAGCAATATTGACTACACTAATACCTGTAATTTGACAACCTTTGGAGGAAACTGGTCTTATAGAGATGGCATCCATTCCATTTTAATAGTGCAGCTCTATTATAAAAACTGCTGAATGAACCAAAATAGTCAAAATGGTCTTCCTCTTGCAAGAAGAGAAGGACACAGACAACAATGTTGGCCCACAGGAATGTGGAGCCTATCGTAATTGACGCCACCATTGCTACGGAGTGAATGGTGAAACTGTTTGTCAACACAGGGAATTTCAGGGTCAGTCACAGAAGAAACACAAAGCTTAAAAACTAGATATTCAAATGCATGTACAGCCTAGAAACCATATATTCAAGTGTGATGGAGCTCCTTGCTCACCTGATCCGCTGTAAGGATTTGTGAGGTGGGGGGGGGCCGAGTCAAGTGGGGGGTGTGACGGGGAGCAGCGGGGGGTTCAGAGGCCCAACCTGGAGTCTGTTAAAGTTATTAAGTTCTCTGTCCTTGGACCCCCCAGTCACCTGGCTGCTGTAGCCAGTGATGGTCCTCACGCCCCTCCACACTTCCCTGGTGTTGTTGTTCTGAAGCCTGTGCTCCAGTTTCCTCCTGTGAGCCTCCTTCCCCTCCCTGTTCTGACTGACAGCTCTCCTCCCTGTCCCCGGACCTGAATGCATTCTTCTCTTCATTCAGGATGGCTTTGATGTCCTGAATCTTATAACATGCAATTGCTTTCATTATTAGTGCCATAATATTTTAGTAGAGTAGAGTTAATTACTGTTAAACCTGCAGTGCAAATGTTATAAAAGCTGGGTTCCAATCAATGCTTAGATTTATTTTGATTAATCCCAAGCCACTGGAGATAAATTAAACTAAATAAAAATATCTGCTACAGGAGTGAGGTTTCATCAGAGCCATAACTCACGTTCTTTAGATGTCCACATAAAGCCCCAGAGGACAGTCTGTGGAAGCTGAATGACACATTTAATAGACATTCACTGTACAGTAGAACCCGTGGATTAGTTTTACCAATCCAGTAACTGATTAAAAGGACCAGACCTGACCATTTTCCATACTTGTAATTTATGATCTTTGTTTTATTTTACTTTCCTATCAACTAGGTAAATCATAGTGCTGCTAAATATGATTATAATTTCACAGTAGTTAAATTAACAGTGTCCTAATATACCGTTTGCCTCTCCTGCCTTTTCAAATGCCTAAAGCATCAACAGCGTCTATAGCAGGGGTTTTGGGATAATTATGTAAGATTTATTTTTTTGAATATGTCAATGCTGAGTCTAGGATGCCTCAAGCAGCGATGTCTCTACTGTAATGCATGTACAGACACTGCTCTCTGCTGGTTGAAACATGGCAACTGCAGTTAGTGAACTAAATTCACATGAAATTATGGTCTTTATTGCTTTGGCTATGTTGATATACCCGAGATTAAACACTTTACAATGTCACAGAATCAGTGTATAAAGAATTATGTCTGTTCACACATTCTAAGTTTACTGACATTTAATGAAAATCTGACATTGCCTAATTAAATTGTATATTTTTGCATTATACAGTCAACTTACTGTACATTAGAAACATCCTCTGCTTCCTGATTTGTTTTTTTTATATGTCAAAATATATTAAACGTTAATTTATAGATGTCATGTAATCAAAATATTCACAGTAAAGAACTTTCCCCTTAACAACTTGAGGCTCCTCCTGAATTTTGCCCTTTGTCCTACTTTTGGAATCAAGCTATCAAGCTGTTAAAAGCCCCATTCAGTCAATTTGTTACAATGTCAACAATGTCCAAAACCGGCAACTAAAGGATGAACAAAAAATAGGCTTTTACAATCATTACAGCAGATGGGTTGTGGATAACAAATGTCTTGGTAATTGAATAATCAGATAAAATAAAAAACATTTTTTATTGGATGTTTTTCTTAATACAACTATAAAGTCACAGGCTTTTAATGTGGCTGTGGTCAAACCTTTACTGAACTACAGTAACAAAGTATAATAGAAGCCTATGCAGGATATGTTAGTTAGCTGTAAAGCTATACTCATGGCTCATTGTGATGCCCACAGCTTTTGGGCAGTAAACCGTACTCAATTTCCTAAAACAGATAAAGTTATGTTCATTTTCCCAATCTCTTATCAGTCAGCTGGCTTTATCATTGCCACAAGCAGAGGCTAAAATCAGCTGCAACAGATTACTCAGAACAACGCTATGCCGTTTGGAGGAAATGGGTGGAGTATAGTTTTTACTGCCTGCCTCAGCTGCCCTGTGATCACTTCCCTAAAGCACAGACAGTGGATACTTCCAACAGTAAAGTTAGTTACTGTCATCTGACAATGTCCCGGAACAGAAGAGGAATAATTGAGTATTATGTGACAGGTCAACATCTGAATCTGCAGGATCTGAGAGAAATAGCCAGAGAACTAAATATAAACTGGTACCTCTCAAGTGAAAACGTTCCGGCTTACTGCACTCATCTCATCGGGGCCAAATGGACCATTTCCCCTGTGTTCATGCTTTTTATTAACCTGATTTGAATCTCACATTCAGACGCTGATTTGGTGCGTTTTGTACTGAGATTAAAAGTTTCTGAATGTCCTATAATATACTGTATATAAACTGCATAAAGTGTCTTAACATCAAAGCACCAATTAGCTGGACAGGAAACATGTTCATGAGCAACAGACTGTGAATTTATTCAATCCCAATCTCACGTAAAGGCTTGCTGTATGTGGGATTTGTTGGGTTTAGTTGTTTAAAGTCTTAAATCCTACCTTGTATAGTGCCTTGAGATAACCTTGTTGTGATTTGGCGCTATTTAAATAAATTCGAATTGAATTGAATAATGTATCCTCTGTGATTTGTAGTTATATATGTTATATATATGTTATATATGTTATTTATAGTTTATAGTTATATAGATTTATAGTCATGCAGTTCTGCATTTCATTGGCAGATTTTGTCCTCTCTTTTTAGATATAATTTGATCCTGAGACCTGATGATAAGATCATGGAGACTGAAGAAATTGATGACTATTATTATGTTTGGGATCATGTTACCATCGCTCTGCACATTAAAGGAGAACAGGTACATTCACTGCTGTGCAATGGAGCGTTTGTTTCTTATAGAAAACACCTTGACAACATGAAGCCAATAAATACAGTGAATGACAAATTGTAGAGGCTAAGTTTTTTTTTGGGTCACCATCCATTACTGACTTTTTTCTGTTTCAGGTGCTGAAGTTCAGCCCAGTTTAGCTGAGAGAAAATCTTTCATTCTGTGAGAAAAAAGACATTACTCCAACACCGGCTGACAAGTTTAAGACGTTTGTAGAAGCTTTGGTTGAAGATCTGTGGCCCGAATCTGGAGGGAGACTCCTCTCACATCATAAGCAGGTACACGTCTCACTTCACTTTTCATCTTTGGGTTCTGGTGGTTTCACTTTTGATGAAGTTGATCATCTGATTTCAGATGTGGATGAACTTGACTCCAGTAACTGATCCGTAGATCTGGACAAATCAACATCTTCAGCTCTAGATATTTGTATCTTCATCTGTCTTCAGCATCAAATTTAGTGAAAACATTGTAAATCCAATCACATAGAGGTGGAACATTCTGACAGTGGATGTCACTCATAGACTCATGGAAACTGTTCAGCCTTGCAGGCAGGAGCAGGGTCGGCGAGCCCACGCAACCCACCACCTAGAGTGCGTCAGTGATGGCCCTCTTATGTAACAAAAGCAGCTGTTCACAGATGATTCAGCGTCTCAGCTAGCCGAGCAGATTATTTTAACAGCTGGAAGATGAAAGTGGTATATTTAAAAAAACCCAGTAGTCCTTCTGTAGTGTTAAACGCCTGGAGTCTACCATATGCAGGCGCTGTCTAAAGCCAGGTCATTATGCGAAGGATTATGTGGGGCAGAGATTACAGACTCAGAATGCTCCCTCTACACAACCTGTTGCTACGGGCAGTTTAACACAGGACGTGGGAAACGAGACCCCTTGAATGTAGGGAGCCAAGCATCTGGAGGGGTGGACATAGGCTCATCTGCACTGGTTTCCTGTCCCTATGTAACACTTAAGTTGGGTGGGGTACTGTACCTGTTAAGTGTCTTTTGGACACAGGGTCCATGGTGACAACTGTCACAGAGTTTCTTTAAGCAGTACTTCCAAAGCACCCCTAGTTCAGAGCAAAAGCACCGGTGGCCAGATCACCTTTTATGCTTGTGTTCGGTCGGGACCGGCTGTTGATTTCCTGTTAGAACCTGTAACAGGGGAGGTGTGTAGTTGGATCTGGGAGCATCAGCGGTGGCTCCAAGTGGCAGTTAAGAGTGCCTGCGAGAGGATAAAGAGGCTGCCTCTCAGCGGAAGGAGCGCGCAGATAGTCAAATACAGGGGGATTTCTTACAAACTGGTCAGCTTGTCTATAATACTGTATATGCAGGGCCGTGCTTACAGAGGAATAAACAAGATCCAGGATGTCTGGTCTTCTGAGGTTTTCCAGGTGGTAAAGTCTCTAGAACCAGGAGTCGTGGTGTGCACCATTGCACCCAGTGGAGAGCTATCCAAGGTATGCCACGTGCACCGTTCTCATATTAAACCAGTCCCTGTTTCTGGTGTGGTTTCTGTACAGGCACCCAATCCGGATGCAATACATCCCGAGAATAATCAGGAAGATGACTTTCAGGAGGATAGCTTTTGGCTAAGGATTGGCTCGACTGGTAACCAGACAACCAAGGTCACTCCATCAAATCCAGTCTTTGGACCAGAACCAAACAGACTCTCTTGGTGACACACCTCCTACATCGGTGGTTGCTGGGACAACCCCGATCACAGAATTAAGGAGATCCACCCAAAAGACTGCTGGTAAACATTCAGATTGTAGTAGGTTGTCATCTGTTGGCCACAATAGGCACAAGGTTGGTCACGCCCAGCTACTTCCGCAAACAATTAGAGGGGAATATAAGTCAGCAGTAGCGACAGGTAGCTGCACTGCTTGCCAAATGACCGGTAATTGTAGGTGCTTGGCCCGATTTGTTTGTGGTGGATCCGTGGCAGTGACATTGACTGGTAGGTGGATGTCTAAATTCGGTTGTTGTTTTGGAGCGAGCTTATGGCCACACCATCCTCAAAGTGCCTGATCCTATCTGACCTCGGAAGCTAAGCAGGGTTGTGCCTGGTTAGTACTTGGATGGGAGACATCCTGGCAATAGCAGGTGCTGAAAGCGGTGGGCGGCACGGTGTTGCAGTGGGTAGTACTGTCGCCTCACAGCGAGAAGGTCCTGTGTGAAGTTTGCCTGTTCTCCCCATGTTCTCCGCGCGTGGGTTCTCTCCGGGTTCTCCAGCTTCCTCACACGGTCCGAAAAACATGCATTAGGTTAATTGATTGTTCTAAATTGAAAAAACTGTAGGTGTGAGTGTGTTGTCCTGTGATGAACTGGCAACCTGTCCAGGGTGTACCCCCCCGCTGGGATACAAGAGCACAGACAACATGGACAACGTGGCTAGACACAGAGGAGCAGATTGAAAAGAAAAAGCTGTTGAACTGCAATTGATAACAGGAAACATTCAGACAAGAAAAGAGGAAGAAAAACAGTCTACAGGAGTCTGAGATAGTCAAGGAAGCTATGAAGCATTGGAATGAATGTACTATAGAATATCCTGACATACTGTATCTAATCCACCCTTGCAAAAACATCAATTTTATTCACTAAAAATGTTTTTTTACCAGAATCATTTGCTGTCTAGTTTTACTGCTAACAAAATATGTTGTTGGACCCACTCAACTTACTTATCTTACATAAGATCATAGAACTTATTCAGTGATCACATCAAGCAATCATGTGTTCATGTGTAGGAAAAAGTCGGGTGCGTATCCTGCTCTTTCTGTCAGTTAAGCTGAACCATCCGTTTCCTGTCCTCATCCTGTTTCACCTTAAATTCACAGAAGTTGCTCACCACAAGAGTATGCGTTTCCCTTTTGCACCCACAGAGGTTCCTCTTTGTAGCATCAAAACAGCTTGCACAAAAGACTGAGGCACTGTCAAACACAAATTAATGTGTAAGGGGACAACCACATACTGTACCATTATGATCACACAAAATCTTTAACCAACAACAATAATAGAGAAATTATAAAACTAAACAATTAATTAAACTAGGAATGATAAAACAGTCTGTCAGTGGTGGCTCCTGGATGATTCATCTTCTACAACTGGCTGCCTAAAATCCTGGCCATATTTTGGGGACATTGGCAGAATTTCATTGCAATTCAAAAGTCAAAAATCTTTATGAATCCCATAGTAAAATTGCTTTGCACACTTTGACACAATCGATTTCATGTATTGTAGAAGGGAAGATGGCAGAAAGTATTGTCAGGACAGAAATGTAATGTATTTATAAGTACATACTTAAACATGTGTACACATGTACCCACACATACTGTACTGTACACACACAAATCAAGTATGTATGCACTGTATTCGCATACAATTCCTATAGACTGCTATAGACTACACACACACACACACACACACACACACACACACACACACACACACACACACACACACACACACACACACACACACACACACACACACACACACACACACATTTGTACTCTGCTACACAGATACAGGTCGATCCTTAGATAGGAGTTGTACAGGCTGATTGCACCGGTAGGAAGGATCTCTGGTGGCGTTCTGTGGAGCACCTAATACTGATCAGCCTCTGGCTGAGGGTGCTCCTCTGTCCAGTCAGCACACTGTGGACGGGGTGGGAGGTGTTGTCTAGGATAGAGAGGAGTTTGTGTTACGATCCACCATTCAGGATGGCGGATGGAGTCTGAGGGGGTCCATTTGGACCGAGTCAGAGCCAGTGGGCCATAAATCATTGAAAACAGTTTATTTTGTCACCACTAACAACACAGAACACTCATTTGGAACTAAACAAAGTACTCCAGGAGCAAAAACAGTTAATGAGAGTGGAGATCTAAAAAATAGCAAAAAACGTAAGCTAAAGCATAGTATGAACAAAACGTGACTAGAGCATGGTCTGGCATAAACAATGTGGCTAGAGCACTGGGGTGCAACCAGCTGCTAAAACCAAGCAAATCTGTTAAGTAAACAATCAGAGCAAAATATATAAGAAGCAGCGATGTACCTTAGGCTAACACATTCATAACTAAACAACTTTTGTATTGTGGTTTTCCTTGGAGATTAATACCAATAATAGTATTAAGGTATGTGCACATACTCATACAAACATATACATATGTATATTGTTATATTGTCATTGTTATACATATCCCATACTACTTAATAAAGGTCATGACATACAACACCACAAATTCCATATTCACACATTATTGATATTGGTAGTGATGAGTATCAGTAATACTTAAGGTTGGATTTGGAAAGTGTCCCACTACAAGGTTAGTAAGGCTGTAGCTTAATATTATTCACCCAAAGGGTGAGGCAGACGTTGGTGCATGAACAATGCCACTTGTGGAAGCCAGGGTGATGTGAGGGGCTCGGCCACTACGCCCATCCAGCAAGCACAGGAAGGAATCCCAGCAGCCAGGGAGCCCACACACCTTCAGTTCCAGGAGGGCAGGTGTTGCGACCCAAGCCGCCCACACAGAATAATGTAAATTAAGTCACTTTGTGTAATCAAATTAAATGGAAATCAAATGTAAAGTCTATGTAGTTTGGGCTTAGCTGTTTCTGAGCATTACTGACAAAACATGTTTGTATCCTGTGGTCCATCAACACAACTACTCGCCGCACTGAACTCCAGGCATGAACTCACCTTAGGACACGGTGACCAGCTTCATGGTTGTGCAGCAACATTATTGCATTCATCTTAGAACAAGTGAGTTGTGTGAAGCCACAATATTTTATTAATGTAGATTTGCACAATGCAGGTTTAAATAAATATACAGGAAATTTATGTAGTAAAACAAATTATGAAATATATTATATTTTTTCTAAACACATATATAATTGCTACTGTATAACAATTTCATCAACTAGAATGCTTGTTTGTCTTTTGTTGAGACAAACAAGAGCAGCATTTGTTTAGCAAATGTTCAGACCCCTTATATCTTGCCTTCATCCAGCTGGTGGTCAAAGTTGTCAAGAGGCATCTGTTGGTGCCGACTGATCAATGAGCTCAGCAGGGTCCACGGAGAAAGGTGAAAAATGTGTGATCTCCTTTACAATAGCTGCAGAAGTTTAAACTCCTCAGCCAAAGATGTGATGCAGCGCTGGAAAATGTGTGGCTGCGTTTGTGACAGGTGCCTTTGGCCAAGTTGCAGCTTGGTCCCAAAGGCTTTGACGTGTGAATACAGTTTGCTTATCACTGCATTCTGTCCCTGAAGGCTTGTGTTCAGTGCATTCAGGTGCTGTGTTATGCCACTAAAAACATTGGGCATCTGTTTAGAGTTGTGTTTGTTGCCACGACCTCTTGGCTGCTCAGGAACTGTTGGAGGAGGAGCTAAAGGGTCTATTTAAACTGTTCCTGTGCTTCGTTCTGCAGAATAGAACATTCTATTTTTTGTGACTTTGACACTTCCTGAGTTCTTTCAAGGAGATTTGGTGGATTTGTGTCATCACATACTATTGATACAGTGTATATGTACAGTAATGTGTAGTATGCTGTTACTTATCCTTCATTTTTACCTTTATTTCTGAGTATTGCATTTAAATTTTAAACCGCTGCTGATTACTTGATTTTTTTCTACTTGAACTTTACTTTAACATCTCATCATCATCTGAGGACTCTTTGAAGACTTGCTGTTACATTTTATTCATATCATTTATTGGTAATGTACACATTTGTATATTGTGCATATCTCAGAAGGTTTTATAAAAATGTCCAAACTATATAGTTTTGCAAGATTGTTTTGCTTTGAATTCATTTAGCAGAACCTTGTTGTCGGGCTGAAAGTAAAGTCTTCTAATTTTGGCACCAGAGGATTCAGCGTTTGTGCACTGAAGAGGTAACGTCAAACTGTAAGTACATTAACGCTACTCTATTACGGTGTATTCTTACTTCTACATTAAACACACATTGTGTAGACTATAGGGCTACGATTTCTGTTATCGGTTACTTAGATTTATATTTGCTGGTAATATGGTGCAGTCAGTGTGTCGTCAACATAAAGCAGCCGCCTGAGATAAAAGATAAATCGGCAGCAGGAGGGAGTTTGCGTCTCAAGTCTCCATGACAGCATTTTATAATAAGCAACAAAGAAGACTGTAACCTGCAAGTTATGCAAAGCTGAGTGTGTGGAAATACTACAGTGATACTGTACATGAGCACATGAGAAGAAAACGTAATTTAAAAAATGTATATAATGTAATGTAGCAGCTGGTGTGAAGACGGTAGAGTTTTAAAAAGGGCTGCTTTGAATCGTGACAACATGACGCGACCATGGAACAGCTCAAATTACAACAGCGGAAAATCAGACAGATTTTCCACTGTTGTAACATCTTAAAGCAGCAGATATTATCAGAAGTTGAGAGTTTTTAGACACAAGGATAGCTGTCATTCACAAACCATCTGCTTTAATGATTATGCTGCATATTATTTGTTCACCCTTTAGTTGCCGTTTTTAGACATGGATGACTTTGTTCGTAACAAATTGACTGAATGGGGCCTTAGCGACTTGAGAGAAAAATTTAAAGGTAAAGTTTTTTTTTTTTGATAGAGATGTAAAATATTGAAACGTAAAATAGTTATACTGTAAGACTTTCAGCACAAATAGCAGTGAAGACAAGATTGTGGAATTATAAACAGTGTAAACACATAAACACATATGTGTTAATTGCAGATGAAGGCATCGACAAGGAAAGTCTTTTACGTCTTGAAGATCATCACATTGATAGCCTGATTCCCAAAAAAATACAAAGGGCAAAATTCACGAAACATCTCAAGTTGTTAAAGGTAAAGTTCTTTACTGTGAAGATTTCGTGCATAAGTACTGTCACATTGCCTTAGTGTAGATACATATGTATATGTTACGCGCTGGGCAAACTAGAACTAGAGAGCTGGGCTGCTGAGGAAACAAACCCAGAGAAATAACCCAAATACAACAACCCACAAACAAATCTGTGAGAACTGATATGAGTTCATTACAACACAAACAACGAAAAAGCACTGCTATTGCAGGCAAAAGGTACAGTAATTGTAACGAAAAAGCTAAATGTGTAACACATACAAAACATGAGGCGCACAGAAAGCAGGAAATAGGGTAATAAATGTGCCAACAAGGAATACAAACTAGGGCCTTAAATACAAATACAGACAGGTTACAATAATTAGCGCCACAAGGTGGACGAACGCTGAACTGTAACAGTATGTGTAATTACAGGACGGGTATAAACAATTGTTTAACGGTATGTCAACATAGAAGATTCATGTTATTCACATTTAATTTTATTTTCAGGAGGAATCAAAAAAACCTTGTCAAGAAGCAGAAGACGTTTCTAATGTAAGTTAATTGTACAATGCAAAAATATACAATTAATAAAATATTTATCTTGCATCCTCATTACACAACTTACAAGCTTTCAGATCAACCAACACACTGCACATAATTTTCAATTTATCGTATGTACTGTGTATGCACAGTGCTTAGGGTGCTGCTCAAACAACAAAGCTCAAAGGTTTTCCAGGAACAGGATGAACTGTATATATTGTTTGCATGTTTTTATTGTGTCATTCTTAGAGCAAATAATAATCCATATTCTGTTTTCTACATGCCAAGTTTTATCCTGAATGGTTTAATGCAGACTTTTCTAAATGAATATGCATGCGTAGATCTCATTTAATCGAATCAAACAGATTACAAACTAATGCCTAAGAATGAATTGATTAATATTACTAATGAACAAAGCTGCATTTAAAATAACACAACTATTCTTTGTAAGCTACAGTTAACAGAAGAATGATACATTTTGTGTTGGATAATTGTACTATATTTAGATCTCTGTCAAAGGGCAGAATAGATCCATTCTATTTTAGTAATTAATTCTGCTGGTTTTCTTTCTCAGGCAGGACCATCCACCAGTAACTCAAGTGAGATAAGAACATATAGTGTTAATGATTTAATTTTTTTTTTATAATTTTTTAAATGAAAGATAATCACACAGTGTTTTTTAAAGGCAAGAGAAGGTCTGATCCTCAAGGGAAGCAACCACCAACAAAGAAGAGAAAAAATAATAGAAATGGACCACTCTCAGGTGAGTATGACTTTCAAACAAAGCAAAGTTTTAATGTAATGATTTCTTTGTAGTTTTCAATGCAGATAACTACTGTATTAACCAAATAAAAGCTATATGCATTGGCTGTATTTGAAGTACTTGCTAGTATTTCAACCCGCAACTGTAAAGGGATTATTATATTTGTAAATATGTAGATATAGAAAGAAAATGCTTCTTTTACATTACTTTTTGGATTCCAAATTTAAACTAAAGATTGTTTTAATTTTACTCTGACAGATGCAAACATACATTCTAGTGTGAAAGAAATTATGAGTGATGTTTATGACAAACTAAAACAAGAAAACCAAACATCAATTCAACCATTCATTGATTTCCTGAAGTAAGTGTTACAGTTACTGTACTTTATTTCATATTATCATATTTACTTCCTTGTTGAGTGGTACAGTATGTCAGCGAACGGCAATGAAAGGACCCACATGCGCAGCACGGAGGCAGGATAGGGGTTAAACAGAGGTTTATTTCCCACGGCAGGGTCAGACGGTCCAGGTCATACACGAAAGGTTTACGGCAAAAGTACAGACGGGGATCAGGCAAACTCACGGTCAGGTAGTAGTCCAGGTTCGTTTACAGGCAGGATACACGGCAAGGCAAAACAGGGACAGGCACCACGAGCACGGAACACGAAACACGAAAACACGGGAAGCTAGGAACACTCAGGGAACACGAAACACTAATCAAACTCGAATACACTGATGAAACTGGGACACTGAAGAAACACAAACAACGATCTGGCGGGGGACTGAGGACAAAGGTGGTGGTTAAATACAGAGTGAACTAATAGCAGATGAAGTGCAGGTGTGGATAATGCGGACCGGTACTAACAGGGAGCAGCTGTGACAAGAACAAAAACCGGAAGTAAAGCTCAAACCAAAAACAGAGACCGGGGGATTACCAAAATAAAACAGGAAACAAAACCCAGAACGTGACACAGTAGTCACTAAACACAGCTACATTAAAAAAAATCAATCTGTATTTAAACAGGACTAAAATTGATGAACTGGGTGTCAACAAAAGGGAGCTTGTCGGTGTTTTTGGCAGAACTGGAGCTGGGAAAAGCTATCTGCTAAATGCCATCATTGAAATGTATAACTTTCTGCCCACTCGAGTTGGCAAAGCATGTACCTCCGTCATGATTAAAGTGGAGGCAAACACGAGAAATCCCAAGTATGAGGCAGAGATAGAATTCATTCCAAAGGAGGTACTGTAAAATGACATGAAAATGTTTCTGTGTAATAGAAGCAAGTTGGAAATGTGATAAAACCAGGTGCTGCTTAACAAAAGACTAAACTATTAAAATGCTTCCTTTGTTTATGTCTTAGGAGTGGAGTGATGAGGTGGAACAGCAAGATACTGATGACGAAGAGAGGCTGTTGGCTGTGTATGGTAAAGAATGGAGAAACATATCCCCTAAAAACTGCATGGACAAAAAATATTTCAAGGAAATCCTAGAGTTTCTTGATAATGCAAGCAAGAGTTTGTCATGCCAATCAGTACGTTAAAGATTTTCAATCAGTACGGTATATGTTTGTGTTCCTCTGTATATAGCTGACAGACATTGCCAATTGAAAATGAATTGTATTGTTTCTTGCAGGCTGAAGAGCTGTCAGCAAAATTAATCCAATACATACGAAGTGATTCCAGTGAGGGAACAGTAAAGAGGTGGTACTGGCCCCTGGTGAAGTGTGTGACTGTCAGGGTGCCTAATAATCCTCTGCTCCAGCACGTCACACTTGTGGACCTTCCTGGATATGGGGACCGTAACAAGAGCAGAAACAAAATGTGGAAAGAGGTCATTTATTCACATCCACTAATGCTTGTTTAGTATACTGTTATATTTATGCAATTACTGTAACAAAGGATTAATGATAATTAATTTGATGTTCATTCAGCTTGTTGGAAGTTGCTCCACTGTGTGGATTGTGACTGAAATTAATCGCGCAGGATCAGATTCAGGAGCCTGGAAGATCCTGGAAAGTGCCTGTAGCGAGATAGGAAATGGAGGCCAGTGTCAGCAGATTCACTTCATCTGCACCAAGACTGATCAGTTAGATGATTCAGATGAGTCTAATGAGTCTGACGAGTCTGATGAGTGCGATGATCTGTAAGTGATTCGTTTTCAAAAGTAGATAGACACGTTATATTAGACACTAATAATATGTAGAAGCCAAACCAAATGATAAAAATATCATTATATTTAAAACATGATCAATCAATAATCATAATATTGTCACATGTTGCAATAAAATACAAACAACTACTGTTTTATTGATAATAATGATTTGTTACAGCTTAATTTGTTTTGTTTTAGTGTAGTTAAAAAATGCAAGAAAACCAAGAGACAAGTGCTAAAAGAGTTCAAGGAACAAAACAATATCAAGGTAATGTGAAATTTACAAAAATTAAACAAAACCACTGAAACCGCTGAAAATCAGTAAAATTTAAAATGTCTCTTTTCTTGCAGAAACACTTCAGCAATGATTGTCTTAAAGTGTTCACTGTGAGCGCAAAACAGTTTCTAAAGAGAAAAAGATCTAAACCTACCACTCTACAAGAAGAGGACACTGGTCAGTGAATTGTATCATATAAAATATATATCACTCTTATGGTATTTCAGTAGGTAGTTTTTGTTTAGCCTTATTGATATAATTAACTAAATTATAATTACACTGTATTAAAACAACAATGTTTGTGGACTAATGTCATAAAGTAATAATGGAAACTTTCTCACAGAAATACCTGCACTTCAGGGATTCCTAAAACAGCTCAATGACCATCACTCAGAAAAGTTGAACGACATGTATGTGTGTGGAGCTTATGGGTTTCTGTCATTGATGCAAGGAGCCCGCAGCAGAGACACGGTACGTTCAGTTACTAAATTTCAGTTGTACATCACCTGCTACATAATAAAATATATGTATATACTGCATTACGTCTAAATACACACACACACACACACACACACACACACACACACACACACACACACACACACACACACAACCGGTACAACTGCTATATAAAAAAAAAAATATGTGATCTGTTTCTTTCGTTATTTTTAGAGCAACAATGGTCATAACTCTAGAGCGAGCTGAATGTAATTATATATAATGAATTATTAAAAATAATGTGAATCAAACTGTCTCCCCTGGCAGACGAGAGTGTTATGCAATAAACTTCAAGAAAGTCACATCATATCGAATAGAAGAATAGAATTTTTGGACTTTTAGGAACAAGGATATTAGTTTAACAACTAATGAAACATTAAGGTTCAGCAATCTGAATGCAGTTCTCCAACATGAATTCCTGTTTTATTTACCCTTATTTTTATAATAGGTCCGCATTGCAACATCAATAATAAATATATCTGCCCCTAATTCCACATTAAGCAATATTCACTCATTCCTAATCCTGTTAGATTCAAAATACTGTAGGCCTACATCGAGTGCCTGCTGATTCCACCTATAGGTCAATAGTATGACTTGTAGTATAACTTGTATAGTATAGGCAAGTATAACTTGAGAGTGTGAAGAGCAAATTGCCAGGTAACACTGTAGAGCTCAACATGTCAACATCAAAATTACCTCTAATATACAGTAAAAACTGACCCACTACGATAAAATCATGTGCTATATTTGCAAATGTTTTACTAATTTGAAGTGAATGAGCTAAATCCCACACAGTTATTTTACTGTTCTAAAATGCTGAATATCTCATTTTTGATTTCAGGCTGATGCCAAAACAAAAGTACGGTCACAACTTGTAGAAAACTTAAAGAGTGAACTTCAGAAAATCAAGAAAACAACGGAAGAGACTTATGAGGATTTTGAAAAACGTCTGACTAAGGGAGTTAAAAATTCAGAAAGTTCATGTGACGCAACCTTGAAATCTTTTTTAAATCCAGTAAGTATTTAAACAACAGTTAGGTTTACACAACTGTTTTTAATTTAATTAAGATGTCTAATAAAAAGATATTATTATGTTTTTTGTTGTTCCTTTTAAAGGATGAAGGAGGTAGAGGTTTCCATAGAACATTAAGTTGCATCGTTAGGAATGATGGTTCACACAGCAAAAAACCCATTAACCTCAATGAGATGTTAAGCTCCAAGCTGACTGACAGCATTGATGTGGAGTTCAGGAAGACCTTCCCGTAAGACAAAAATAATGAGTAAAGAATAACTAATAATGAATCCCTTGCATTATGTATCATTATGTACCTGCATCATGTACTGTATTACTTTACTACAACACCAGTGTCATTGTTGAAATATTTCATCCTACCATTTCAGGAATAAAGGAAAACATTCACCAATTAGTGAAGTCATCAGCACATTTTCTCTGGACACAGAGAAGCTGATTGAAAAGTACAAAGATGTTGAACTGCAACTGATATTTCTAAAGACAGAGGTAAAGCATGAGAATTATTTAGTGTGCAAAATGTCTCACTTGTTTCCTACCATACTGTAACTTTCTATTACATACTGACTGGCTGATCTATCATATAAGTCAAAAAGAGAATAATTTTCAAAAGAAAGATGTCTCTACACTTCTCATAGGAAAAGCAAATTAAGACAAAACTCCACCAAATAATCCGTGATGAGAAGAGAAAAGTCTACAGCAGTCTGACTGAGATGATCGAGGAAGCTATGAAGGATGGATATAAAGGTGTAGAATATCTTGACATATGCAACATGTCACTGTAAAAATAACCAGTACATAAAGTACATCATGGTTTTTGTTGTTCTATTGTAGAAGCAAGAAAATTCAGAGGAGAAGGATCACTGCAGAAAATGAGGAAGAAACTGGAGGATCATCTACATCTTTCAAAGAACATCATGTTTAAGGAAGCTAAAGATGCTATGTTACAGAAACTGCAGAATCTGATGGTTGGTCACGTGTTTTAAATGAATTATAATCATGATACAGTAAAACATGTTTAATTGCACATGGCAGCTTGGTCCATAGCAGCCTACTCTGGTACTAAAGCTACTGTCTGCTTGTTTTCTCCGAAAAACTTTCTGATCATTACTGTACCTGGATCAGGTGTGTTCAGCCAGTCAGAAGCTGTATACTGTATGTAGGTGGATTTCAAAGCTGGTCTCACCACTAACACGCCTGCAGAGTCTAACACAAATGCTACAAGCCTCTCTAATATTTTGTTTGTGATCATAATGATGACGATTCTTCAATAGGACAAAATCCAAACGGAGCTGGAGGACCATCTGAATAAATCAATTGAGCTGTCACTCAAGACAGATGATCACAGCATTCCAGGTAATAAACGGGAAAGTAATTATTGTCAAGCTCATATTTTTGTTCCGTTGTTAATAAGGCAATTTCACCTTTTCTCTGCCTTTAGATTTTTCAGAGGAGCTTGAGCTGGTGAATAAATATTACAAAGACTTGAAGGACAGACCAAATGAATAAATGTCACTCACCAGGTAACACGTTAAAATAATGTGGATACATGCAATATGTACTTTCATCTTAAGGGATCATTTTATAATTCTGGTTTGTTTATTCACATAGTGATCATTCACTGGTCAACATGTCACCATTGGTGGTGGAGAGAAACTGAACATCTCTGCATCTAGATTTCTGGATTCCGTCTCAACCACTTCAACCAAGTTATATGTTTGTTTCCTTTGAGTGATGTTTTCTGATATTATCTTTTTATTTTCTCTGGCCACAGGTTTAAACTTTGGAAGTGGGTGTTCTTCTTATTATTACATTAGATTATTTTTCATCAATTTAAAGTTTTCTTCCTAATGACATGATATTGAATGGTTGTTAAGGCAAGTGATTTCTTAGATTTTTTAATTATAAGTTAGATTTTTTAAAGTCTTTAGATTTGAAGGTGTTACATTTTTTATATTCATTTTTCCTTTATGCTAGATTTGGTTTGTTATTCAATTAGTTTGTCCAGACATGTTTTAGTAGAAGTTGTGTAATTGTAAAAGTTTTCAGCAGTCATGGAACCAAGCAGCCTGACGCTAGTATAAACATGTAAATCCAAGACGATTTCAGGTGTGTGTAGGCTAAGTCTAAAACTACATTATTAAAAATTAATATGTGTAAATTTAATATGTGGCTACAATAAAGTAACAATGCTGGTGTGTAAACAAATACATTAGTCTTTTTCATTCTGCAGTAGTTTTAGTAAGACATTGAAAATTTGCTTGCACACTACACAAATGTACAGCTGTTTGCATAATGACAATGTGGTACAGTAATGTATACAAATGCTTGATCAAGGACATTATTGTTTTAGATTCTGAAATAGGAGGAAATCATGGAGACACTGATGGAAGCAATCAAGGTGTCACTCAGGGAAAATTAGAATTTTAGCCCAGGTAAAGATAATCGACACATTTCAATAACTAGCATTTCTGAACAATTGACATGAAGGGATTTCTGTAATTATTACATGTACTTATTAAATGTTTTCTTTAGATTTCTCACACTCTTTATTCACACATAGTGTGTCATAAAGAAAACTATTCATTTATCACCGGTCAAAATGTCAGGGTTGCTGAAAGAAAGAGGTAGCTGAAGCCTGAACCCACTCAAAGTCGAACATTTGCATTTATATCCCTGGATCCTGTTACAACCACTTTAACCAGGTTATAATCTACTGTGAGTGATGTTTTCTTATATTAGTTTACTTTCTCTGCCTGCATCTTGTGTTTAGTTTTTTTTTCCTATTTTCATTGATTATTACAATACATTAGTAAATTTATAATAAAATAAATTAAATTAACTATACAAAAACCTTGTAATGGATTTCTCCAAAACTATACATTAAAAGCATTTGATACTTGCTAGTCCTTGACGTGCTAAGTAGAAATGTAAAGGAATGGTGATGTATCAATTTGAGAAACTTATTTTATTGAAGGTCAAAGTTCAGCTATTGATGTCAATTGAACTTACTGTACGACAGTTTATTGATGAATAACTAAAACTATACAGTTTAAGTATAGGTATCTGATAGTTGCTGTGGTAGTATTAGGTAGTAGTGGTAGTAGTAAGCAGAACTGTGAAGGAACGGTCATGTACCAGTTTGAAGAAGTCATTCTATTGTAATCCAAGTTTTATATTAGAGGCCAATTCCCTTTTTATATTTTCCATCAGTGAATATTTTAGAGTGTCTCCGCTCTGCTCGGTGATAGCAACACTGTTACCGTAACGAATCGCGCACCTCGAAAATAGCGACGGCTCATTTGACCACGGAAAAGCAAGTATTTTGACTTTTGTCAAAATGTATTTTTTTTTGTATTTTGATTTTTGACCTTAAGTCAAAATACAGGCGAGGAACACAGGCTGGAACCCACACACAACGATCTGGCGGAGAGCTGCGGTGCGTACTGATGGTTAGATACCCTGGTGATTAACAGATTGATAACAGCTGTGACCGGAGGTGAAGACTAAGGTAAGCATGGAATAACAGAAACCGGATGTACAAACAAAGTAAAACAGGAAACGACGCCGAAGACCTCAGCTCATGACAGTCTGTTTGTCGGGCTCTAGTTGTTGAGTTCTTGTTAGTGAGTTAATGAGTTTGTATGTCAACAGTAACTACTGATGCTCAAGTTGGTTACTGCTGCTACTATAAAGGTACCCCAAACTTTAATTTTGGGATGTATTTATTTTTTTAATATTATATTATATAAATATATTGTGATTTTACTAGTGAATTAGTAAAGAAGATTTATGACTTAAAAATCAAGCAAGTCAAGATCATCCAAGAAATTTTGGAATTTATTGTAGCCATAGAAACCTTTTTAAACATTAAATAAAAACAAAAATAAAACAAATAAAAACATCAATGCCACTGACAATGTATATATGTACTTATGTACCAATTTGTGTCAATATGTTTAAGTAATTTTCAATCTTCTTCATCTTCAATGATTCAGACACTTGCTCTTGGAAACCTCTGAAAATGCATCTTGCAGCCTGTTTAGTTTTCACTAGTCTCTGCTGTGCATCTATACAGGCTACAATAAAGTAACAGTGTGTAAACAAATACAATATACTTTTTCATTCCACAATATTTTTAGTAAGACACTCAAGTTTCTAAACTGAAGAACTGTAAACTTAGCACCATTAAATAAATAAAACATGAACTAAAAGCCCTTGAACAAAATATAAAATTAAAGCACTGGGTGTTTATGAACAGGTTAAAATGTTACACACACTTTGTTTTTAGGCACAGAAATAGTTTGAAATTCAGCTCTGATCTGTTTCTGTCTTCCTTTTACAAACAATGTAATGTCTTTCATCCACTAAAGTATTCATCTACTAATCTGTTATGATATTGCAAAAATCTACAGCCATTCACATACTGGCAATGTGGTAGTTTATACAATCACTTGATGAAGGACAATCACACTCTTAGCAGCGATTATTGGAGTTTAACTGAAGCAAACTTTGTATTAACAGACTAAAGGTTCCACAGATCAGGGGATGTAGAGACGTGTTAACCGAGAGAATGCTGCTTCTTCAGGTTGTCAGAGCGCTTCACTCTCTCCTCTGGCGTCTTTCTGTACCAGCTCCTGTAAATAAAGCATGATGTCATCACTGTAACTACTGCTAATGTGGACCAAGTCCACCAAACTGGAAAGTTGTTCTCATCAGTGGAATGAAACAATAAATCACCCTTGCCGGTTCAGCTGTGCTTGAACTGGAGAATTTTGGCCTTGACTGGGCTTCAGGACTCTAAAGAAAAGAAAATATATATAATATAGAGCCTCAACATAAAACATGGGCCAAAGTAAAGGATAAACCCTACGGTGTTTGGCACCTGTTGGTGGTGGGGCTCTTTGGCTTCTGCTGCATCTTCCTAGCCTGAGCTGGAGATTCACTGACCCTGTAATGTAAGTAATACAATATGAATTAGTTACAAACAAAATCACTGCTAACCACTGATCATCAACATTAGCATCCACACCAGATCCCATATGAGGTTTGTCCTACTTCTTTTTCCTGTCCAGAGATCTCTGTGTAGCTGCAGACAGAACCGCTCTCTCCTTGGGGCACTTGGTTTTCTCCTGTAGGAACAAAACACGATTCATTGTTTTGCTTTTCTAAGAACTAATAAAATGTGGTTCATTAATGGCTGATATCAGGTTACCATGTCTCGTAACTTCCTTTCTGCACGGAGCTCCCGGTCCTGCTGCAGTAAAGACAGTCGGTCCCTCAGAGGCATTTCAAAGAAGATGTCATGGACGTCGTAAAGGGCTGCGCGAAGCTGAGGGACAAAATATACACAAATGAGACAGTCGAACCCCTGGATTGTACAGTACGTTAATACCTGGGCTCCAACTCTCTCCTGCAAAGACTGATCTTGTGCTGAGTAGCTGCATTTCTTCTGCGATGCTTCAATCTGGAACGAGCGGATGAATTCCTGCGTGTCCTAAAGAATCACATAGAAACAACACACCTTAGCTGGGCATTCTGACTAATTGTGCACCTTTCATAGTGTATAAGTGTGAGCTCACCCCAACAGTCTGCCGCAGCTGTTTGACCTTGTCTGTTTTGAGAAGCCTGCGAGTGAGGAAGCCGCGGACGAGGGCTCCGATTCGGCACAGCGCCCTGTGCTGTTCTGCTGTTAGAACCTGGAAATGAGAGATTGAGGAACAAATGTCCGTCTGTACGAGCACACGCAGTCACACACATTGTCCTGCTGGTCACCTACCTGACTCAGCCTTGCTCGAGGTTTGCCAGCTGCTCTAGAGGGTCCCCACAGATAGACGGGAGGCTGGACAGAGGGTGAGGACCCGCTGGGGGAGACAGGACTGCTGAACCCTGGAGGGACAGTAAGGTGGTTCTAACACATGCATACGAGCACATCATATTTCTGCACCTAAACTAGGTTTTGCTGTTGCTTTTCTTGGATATTTAACTGAAAATCACTGAAGAAACCCTGCTGTGACTCTGAGTGCTGACCAGGCGGAGGCGCTGTTGCTCCTTCTCCTGCTCAGCGAGCAGCAGAGACATCTGCAACGCGTGCTCCTCCTCCAGACGCCTTTGCATGTCCTCCAGAGCCTGTGCTCTCCTCTGGGTCTCCTCTGCTCATTGTGCAAACACACACATGTGAAAATAACTCATATTCTTTTCAAAGTGAGGTACAAATCAATGCAATGCTCAGTGGAGAAGTGAAGAGAAAGACTCACCTGTCTTGCCCGTCTGTGCATCAGTAGCTTTGAATGGGAGGATAATTTGCTTCTGCATTTGTCTGGTTCTTAAATAAATAAAAAATAATAAATATGTTGATTTTTAATCTTTATTGAATTTATTCGCATTTAAGTTACTGTATGAGATTTTCATTACTTGATTGACTAACACAATTCCCATCTCCAAATAAACTTTTTGTAACATGCATCACTGGTGCAGTACTGTGTACAGTTGGTTTAATGCCACTCCTTGTTGTGCAGGATTGTGTCGATGAACAGCAGGTACATGTGCATTCGATTTTAAAACAAATAACTTATTATCACAAAATATAGAGACAGCCGTCCATTTGTTTTCTGAATACATGAATTATGTCTTTCCAGATAAAATATGATCGAATTTTAAGTTTGGTTAAACTATATATAGTATATATACAGTACAGTGTATAGTGAGGATGCACTATTGTCTATAAAATAAATTACTTGTTGGGCAAGACGTTTACATGACTACTTTTCTACAACCACAATGATGAAGGTGTGATTAAAACTGTTAACATCTCACTGTGAAAGTCTTTACTTTAAAATAGATTAATTGAAAATTCATAAATAAAAACGATGGGGGTGTACACAAATAAACTGAACAGGTATGTGAGTTTTCCAGTGTGGGTGTCAGAGTGTGTTGATGTCTATGGTTGATTGACTCCACTCCTTTATCTGATTGTAGTGGCTACAGACAACAAATTATTTTATTTCTAGGAAGACATAAAAAATGACGAAAAAGGTCAGGAGGATTAAGTTCAACATACAATATATGTAAGTATACAGTAAGAAAACAAGGTGCGTGGCCAAATCCTATAAAGCTTTCAGCTTTTTATTAAACATGTGATGGATGGTATAAAGTACCAGAATCTAAGAAGTTCAATTGGGTGCAGATGATCTCACACTGACATGGAATTGTGACCACGTACCCATTTTTGATTCATATGCTTCCTCAGTTTGGCCCATTTAGTTTGCCATTGATGAGCTTCTTCACTCTCAAAGAAAGCACAATGTCATAGTGATGTGATAGACTCCACAATGGCCGCTGTGGAGAAATTCAGTTGATGTTGGTTGTTAGAGAGAACTGTCCTTATCATCTTGGTTCACCTCTATGACATCAAACCTGATACACTGAAAACACCTGAAAATACATCAAAGTTTAAGTTTTAAATCAGGCATAAATGTATGTATGTGGATGGTTGGCTTGTTCCACTACAAAAACACATGAGAGCTACTGTAATAGAGCAGAGGAGGAACAGCAACATCAGTGCAGAGTGAGAGCTCTGGCCCATCAATGGAGTAAAACAACAGCAGCCTGATTTACACAATGACGAGTTGAGCAGGAAGAGGAGAAAACATTTTTTCTCAACAATACATTTGAAGCCATTAGGTGAATTTGTGTAAAGAAAACAAATGGTAATCAAATGTAAAGTGTATGTAAACGCAAAGTGTGCTCTTTCTTTCATTTTCATGTTGCTGAGTGTTTTATTCTTTTTAACTTTACTTTTTAACTTTGAGTGTAACATTTTAATTACTGGTATACTATTACAGTATTATTAACTTAGTGACAGTGTACTGTACAAATCAAGACAAAACTTTATTTTCAGTAAATCTGTTTCTGTCAGGTTTTTCCATTTAATTTTGCTGAACTTTCTTGTTGGGCTGGAAGTAAAGTCAGCCATTGTTGAGGTACCAGAGTGTACATGCTTTATTGTATTTAAAACACAGGGATATTTATAATTGTATCTACAGTAGACCTGAGGTTACTGGTGGTTCTACAGTATAACTACTCCCAAGCAACAGTGGTTAATTTAAGATGAGCCTCAGCTATAGGAGCTTCAGAACTACACAGGGATCACTCTTGCACTGTCTGTGTACTTCTCTTCTTGCAAGAATAAAGACAACAGAAAGACAACTTTGAGTGACTTTCGTCTTCATCACTTTCCCAAAAATTTGTATAAATTAACTTTCCAATGGACCAGTTCTGGTGGAAGCATTTGATAGATTCATTGGTGGAAACACAATTTGCATTACAGTTTTTAAAAAGGACTGTAGTGTGTGTGTATCCAGTTGTTTGTACCAGGTCATTGATCATTGTGGTTCACCCATGATGCACTGGAAAAAACAGAATGATGTAAATTAAGTCACTTTGTGTAATCAAATTAAATGGAAATCAAATGTAAATTCTATGTAGTTTGGGCTTAGCTGTTTCTAAGCATTACTGACAAAACATGTTTGTATCTTTTGGTCCATAAACACAATTACTCGCCGCACTGAAATCCAGGCATCAACTCACCTTTATTTAAAAAAGACTTAGGACACGGTGACCAGCTTAATGGTTGTGCAGCAACATTATTGCACAACAAGTGAGTTGTATGAAGCCACAAGTTTTTGCACAATGCATGTTTAAATAAATATATAGTAGATTTATGTAGTAAAACAAATTAGGAAATATATATTGTATTTGGCCAAGTTGCAGCTTGGTCCCAAAGGCTTTGACGTGTGAATACAGTTTGCTTATCACTGCATTCTGTCCCTGAAGGCTTGTGTTCAGTGCATTCAGGTGCTGTGTTACGTCACTAAAATCATTAGGCATCTGTTTAAAGTTGTGTTTGTTGCCACGACCTCTTGGCTGCTCAGGAACTGTTGGAGGAGGAGCTAAAGGGTCTATTTAAACTGTTCCTGTGCTTCGTTCTGCAGAATAGAACATTTGTTTTTGTGACTTTGACACTTCCTGAAGGAGTTCCGTTAAGGAGATTTTGTGGATTTGTGTCATCACATACTATTGATACAGTAAACAGTGTATATGTACTGTACAGTAATGTGTAGTATGCTGTTACTTATTCTTCATTTTTACTTTTATTTCTGAGTATTGCGTTTAAATTTTGAACGGCTGCTAATTACTTGATTTTTTCTACTTGAACTTTACTTCAACATCTCATCATCATCTGAGGACTCTTTGAAGACTTGCTGTTACATTGTATTCATATCATTTATTGGTAATGTACACATTTGTATATTGTGCATATCTCAGAAGGTTTATAAAAATGTCCAAACTACATAGTTTTGAAAGATATTTTCGCTTTGAATTCATTTAGCAGAACCTTGTTGTTGGGCTGAAAGTAGAGTTTGCACATTTTAGCACCAGAGGATTCAGCTTTTGTGCACTGAAGAGGTAGCGTCAAACTGTAAGTACATTAACGCTACTCTATTAAAGTGTATTCTTACTTCTACATTAAACACACATTGAGACGCGATGCTGTGAGAGAACGCGAGACTCTGCGAGAACAGCACGAGAAATTCAACAAGGCGGCGCGACACCGATAGTAAACAACAGCGCGACAAACTATCCGCTAATTTAAATAAATAAATACCTTATTTTACGGAAAATAATCAACCACCCTACCATTCTGGATAACACCGAAGAAAGTTTCGAGTACATCGACGAGTGCTTCGAGCGTCTGGTAATGGGGAAAAAGGAGACGGCTCCCAACAAGCGTTCCCGTCCGTCTGACTCACCTGAGTCACCTGGAGCTAGCTCGGCGGATAAAAACATCACGGACATCCTGGAGTCAATCGAGAAAAAAATATCAAGTTTCGACGCACGTCTGGCGCTAGTGGAACTCCTCCACAAAGAGTTTATGGCCCTCCGCGACTCCCTGGAATTTAGCCAGCAGCAGGTGATTTCTCTCGCCACCGAGAACGAGGCCCTGAATGGAACGGTGCAGTCCCTGACGGAGGATGTGGCTCAGCTAGCGGCCGAAAATAAAAAAAATAAAAGAAGGTATCATCGATCTGCAGGCCCGCAGCATGAGGGACAACCTGGTGTTCTCGGGGATTCCAGAACAGGCAGAGGAAAACACTGAAACCACAATTAAAAACTTCATTAAACAACAGATGAAGATTCCAGCGGAAGTTGTCGACAAGATGGCGTTCCACCGTTCGCATAGACTAGGAGGAAGACGACCGGATGGCCAGCGCCCTCGACCCATCGTTGCCAAGTTTCATGACTTTAAGGCGAAGGAACTGGTTAAGAGCCGGGGCAGACAGCTGAAGGGAACCGACTACAGCGTCAACGACCAGTTCCCCAAGGAGATCCTCGACCGCCGCCGCCGACTGTTCCCCATCCGCAAGAGGTTCATGGCAGAAGGCTGCAGGGCTGTCATCAGCGTCGACAAACTGTACGTCAACGGAGAGCTCTACCGGGACCGGGAAGCAACTCCGTGGCTGTACTAGCAGGTGGTATGTAAAAACAATGGTTTAATATAAAAGGTTTGTTAAAAAAAACAATAGATGCAATGCAACTATGTGTTATAACTTTACATCCAGTATTCAAACTCGTTCTCTCGCAGATGTTTCATATAAATGTTTACTGTCATTCTAATGTCACTCACTCACTCACTTTGCAAAGCGCTCACCATACGTAATCACTCACTTTCCTTTCACTTTAATTTTCCTTCCCTTTACTCTTTTTCCTTCACCTACTTTCACTCCACACTGTCTACATCCTTTTCTCTATTCTTCTTCCACGTAGTCAGCCAGCTATGTAGCCCTCCAACAGCCACACACAAACATCTACTGCACAGGGGAAACACGTGCACATACATAGGTAACACACAACTCAGAATACACAGGTACTTAAGGTTAGCCACACACCTAAAGTCTGTCACACTACATACACACAAGACTAGTGATCCACAGCAGTCAGGTAAGATATGACACCACTGAAGATTGTCACTTGGAATGTACGTGGAATCAATAAGAAGGAGAAACGATTTAAAATATTTAACCATTTGAAAACCCTACAAGCAGACATTGTTTTACTACAGGAAACTCATATTCCCAAAATTATAAATTACACTCTGGCATCAGCAGAGTTCCCACATGCTTACTTAGCCGGTTACAATTCTAAACAAAGAGGGGTCGCCATCCTGATAAATAAAAGATTAACTTTACGCAAAACGATACCATTGTAGATCCAGAAGGGAGATATATAATCATTAATATCTTGATAGGAAACATTGAATATTGCATACCTAATATGTATGGCCCTAATGCTGACGACCCCTCTTTCTTTCACAGCTTCTTCACATCACTGTCTGCTCACTCTGGTTCCAAACTTATAGTAGGAGGGGACTTTAATTTAGTATTTAACCCAGAGTTGGACAGGCTAAGCAAAGCTGTGAGCAACAGGAACTGGCAATCAGTACAGACCTTAAAACAGTACATGGATGACTTTGGTCTCTGTGACACATGGCGTTCTCTTCATCCTACATCCAGGGAATATACCTTTTTCTCACCAGTTCACCACTCTCACTCCCGTATAGATTATATTTTAGTAAATAACTCAGTCTTACAAGATGTCTCTGACACCAATATTCACTCTATCACAATCAGTGATCATGCACCAATGTCCATTTCGTTGATTAAGACAGCCACACCATCAACCAGGAATTGGAGGTTTAATACATCATTACTCAATGATCAAGACTTCATCAGTTATGTCAGGAGAGAATGGAAAACCTTTATAGAAATCAACGATACACCGGAAATCTCACCCTGTGTTCTTTGGGAGACTGGGAAGGCAGTTATGCGCGGTAGAATTATTTCATATTCATCACACAAGAAAAAAAAGGACATGTTACTTGAATTAGAATTAGAGCAAAAAATAAAATCTCTAGAGATTAAATATGCAGCCTCTCCAACCAATGATGTCCTAGAAGACCTAAAGAATCTAAAGCTGAAATTAAATAATATAATTGATTGCAAAACTCAGTTTCAGATAGACCAATTACGCTGGGAGAACTTTGACCATGCTAATAAATGTGGTAAATTTCTAGCTAACCAATTAAAAAATAATAAAGAGAAACAAATCATCCATTCAATAACTAATAAGGAAGGCAACATTACTCGTGATCCCCATGAAATAAATGATACCTTTAAAAACTTTTACCAAGAGTTATATACGTCCCAAATAGATCCACCCACCTCAGCCATAGAGGCGTTTCTGAATAAACTAGAACTGCCAAAGCTAAATGAAGAACAATCTACAACTCTAGACTCATTGTTATCTTTGGCAGAACTACATGAAGCTCTGCAGGAGATGCCCAATAAAAAAGCTCCAGGACCAGATGGATTCCCAACTGAATTTTATAAAGAGTTCTGGTCCATGCTGGCACCCAGCTTTTACAAAATGTTAGCTGAAATTAAACAACAACATTCATTACCCACAAATATGAATTCTGCCTTCATAAGCCTGCTCCAAAAACCAGGGAAAGACCCTACACTCCCATCGAGTTATAGACCAATTTCACTAATAAATGTAGATCTAAAAATAGTGTGTAAAGCACTTGCTAGAAGATTAGAAAAAATCACTCCATATATAATTCACTCTGATCAAACAGGCTTCATTAAAGGTAGACAGTCAACAAACAATATGAACAGACTAATTAATTTAATTGATTATGTCACCATCCATAAACTAGAGACAGCCATCGTCTCCTTAGATGCAGAAAAAGCTTTTGATAGAGTAAACTGGAAGTTTCTTTTAGCCACTCTGCACAAATTCGGCATTGGGGAAACATTCATAGACTGGATCCAAATATTATACAACTCAGCAAACGCTGCAGTCAGAACAAACAACCAGATCTCACCAAGGTTTAATCTGCATAGAGGGACAAGACAGGGCTGCCCACTGTCCCCATCACTATTTGCAATATTTATTGAACCTCTAGCCGCAGCAATAAGACAGCATGAAGGAATTACTGGAATACCGACCAAATCAGTAAATCATAAAATAAGTTTATATGCTGACGATGTGTTACTGTTTCTCCTTGAGCCACAGACGTCTCTTCCTACAACTATCAGCCTCATAGATGAATTCTCAGGACTTTCAGAGTACTCTATTAACTGGACCAAATCTATAGTGCTACCACTTAACCTTAAGGTGACTAACATCTCCTCCACCACACTCCATTCAGGAAACATTAAATACTTGGGCATTGAATTGTCGTCTAGGCTATCAGAGCTTATTGATCTAAACTACAATCCATTATTAAAACAAATAGAAGCCAACCTCAAAAGATGGCAGTCCTTACCCATTTCACTTATGGGAAGAATTGCCACCATAAAAATGATGATCCTGCCAAAAATTAATTACATATTTTCAATGATTCCAACTCAGCCAGCCCAGGCGTGGTTTAAGACATTAGACTCCTACATCTCACAGTTTTTGTGGAAAACCAAGCCACCACGAATTAGTTTAAAAACTCTTCAAAAATCCAGACGCTGCGGCGGCCTAGAACTACCTAACTTCCACCACTATTTTCTTGCCAATAGACTGAACCATGTCCACAAATGGATAAAACCCATGCCAGCAGACTCCTCCTGGATAGACATTGAACAAACATTTTGTGGAAATATTAAAGTTGCAGATCTGCCCTTTATCAGCACCAAAATCAAACATCATAGTTGTTACCAGAACATTAGCATAAAAGCATCTCTGCAAGCCTGGTGGGAGTTTCTTAAAATTAATGGGTCTTCGCTTACTCTTTGCCAAAACACACCTCTCTGGAACAATCCAGACATCATACAAAACAAAAAGGCAATACACTTTCCAACTTGGCATATCAAAGGGATAACACATCTGAAACATGTTTTCACAAGAGACAAGTTTACCTCTTTTGAAGAACTAGTGTCTCACTATGAAATCACTAGTGCCAATTTCTTAGAATACCAACAACTAAAGTCAATACTTAATGCAAAAAGTAAGAATACTGCCATCCACATGCAACCACCACCAGTAATAGAGCGATTTATTGATATATCAGGGAAAAGGACAGTATCCAAAATCTATATCTTAATTTCCAATGTAGACCAGACAGTGAGCCTTCCGATCTCTAAATGGGAAGCTGATCTCAATATCACCACTAATTACACGTTCTGGAATAACATATGTTCTAATTTATTCAGAATGACAAAAAATACAAATTTACAACTAATACAATACAAAATTCTTCATAGAACTCACTATACAGGACAAAGGATGTTCCAAATGGGTCTCACAAACTCAAATATTTGCCCTCACTGTACAGATAACACAGCAGATAGATTCCTACATGCATTCTGGTCATGCTCACCTGTGCAGCAATTTTGGCAAAGAGTATGTGAACACCTGTCAACCCAGTTAAGCTGTCCAATCCCAGCAGCCCCTGCACTTTGTCTTCTAGGAGATCTAAGTGGGCTTGATCTAGAGACAAACTCATCACACACACTTCTTTCTGCCCTCTGTGTCGCAAAGAAAATCATCCTCATGAACTGGAAAACTAAAAAAAAATTAAGCATTACTCAATACCTGAACAGCTTGTTAGATTATACCACCTTAGACACATTGTCTGCTTCATCAAATCAATGACCAAAACTATACTCTGATTGATTCCATTTCCAGGTAAGGATGCGTGGGGCTCGGGTGCTGCGTCATGTCTGGCACAGTGGTGGGGGGGGTGACTGGTGGTTGATGGTGCCTGCCTGCCTAAGGAACCGGGACGGGTTGGTGGACTCAGGGCTGGCCGCATGGGTCCCCTGCGGTGGGGGTGTGGTGGCTGCTGGGACCGGCGGCCCTGTGCCGGGGTGGGACCATTTTGAGGGTTGGCGTGTGCCTGTCTCCGGGGAGCCGGAGGCGGGCCTCCCTGCCGGTGTGCGGGGGCGGACCTGGGGGTGGAGACCTGGGTAACCTGCGTCCGGGGGACTCCCTCTGGGGGTGCCTGCCTGTGCCCGGAGGGGTGTCTCTCCCCTGGGGCGCTGCCCCTGCTCGGGTGGGGCGCTGCCTGCCCTAGCGGTCCGACGCCCTCTGGTAACTGCTCGGGCCTGTTGCAGGGGGGGTTGGCGGACTACTCAGGCTAGAACCTTCATTGGGCCCTGGGCGGAGGCTGGCCCTCAATGCACAACCGCAGAGTATGTGTGTGGGTTTGAGTGTCACACTACACGGGGCGAGCATGGGCATACTTGAGCGAGAGAATGGGTAAGTGTGAAAGAAGGGTGAGGATGGCTCTGGCTGTGCTGCGTGTGGCGCCTGGGCAGTAGTACTGCGGTCCCTGGGTCTCGGCTGTCCCTTCCTGGCTGGGGGTTGTGGGGGGTGGTGGGATAGGTAGCAGAGCCAGTCGGGAACCTGGCTCTGCGGACCCTGGTGCTCTGCTTCCCAACTACATTTCTCCGCATTCATCCACTTAGGTCTGCAAGGGGCGTCCTGCTGATGGAGGGACCAGGGCTACTGGGAAGTGGTTCCGTCCCTTCCAAGTGGGATGCTCTGCAGTTTTAATTGCATTAGTCATACACACTTGTCCAGGAATCTGGGGGCTCCTTCCGGGGGGGCCAGTAGACTTCCCATTGATGGCTCTGTCTGCTGGACCCCCCGGAGAACTGGGTATCTCCCAAAGTTCCTCATACTTAGCTACATACACATACATTTAGGGCCGGGGGTGGGCTCTTTCACTGGGGCCTGGGGCTCAGGCCAGTTGTGGCCTCGGCCACTGGCCCTGATGGAGAGATCACCACCCAGTTTTAACTGCAAAAACACATTTAGGGCGAGGGGGGGCACTGTCCGGGGGACACACCGTCAGCCAGCGGTTGTGCTCCTGGAGGTGTCACCCACCTTCAGTGCACTTTAGTTCCACACACTCACGTCCAAGCTGGGTTGCAGGGTTCTGGGGTACCTATTTCTACTGCCCTCTGCCTCCCCCGGGTTGGGGGGGTTGGTCGGGGCTCGGGAGGAGCTGCGGTCCTCTGCCTGGGGCCACATGGACGGCAGGCCGGAGACCTACCCTCCCCACGAATGTGATCAAGCGAATGGTGTGGGTGGGAGAATGTATCTGAGAGTGCATTGGTTCACGTATGATTGACTAGTTTGTTGTGAGAGAGTCTATGGTGTGTGTGTGTGTGTTGATGTGATGATGTGTGTTGCACATGTGGATGGGTGTATGCGTCTGTGTTTGTGTGAGTTGGTATGCCTGTGGTGCGGTTGAAGTGTGGGGGGTCCGGTTTTTCGCCCGGGGTACGATGATCGTCTGCCTGGGTGGTCTCTTTTCTGCTGACCCCACCAATTGCTGGCCTTGTGCTGCAGGCCGCTGTAGCGCCAGGGGATGAGGTCGGGCCGATGGGGTAGGCCCCGCTCCGCCCGTGTGGGGGTGGTGGGCTGGGGGCGGGCCCCACTCTGGGCGCGGGGGCATCTTCTGGCGGGCTCCCTACGGACCGTGGGTCCTCGGGCTCTACTCTTTCAGGCCGACCCTCCCGCCGGGGGGAGTGTTTGCCCCTGGTTCTCATGGGGCGGACAGCATTGACCCCCGGTGGCCCACTCTGGCCTCGGGTGCTGTCTCTGTGGCTGCTGCAGCTCTGCCTGGGGGGCTCTGTGTGGGCGGCTTGGGTCGCAACACCTGCCCTCCTGGAACTGAAGGTGTGTGGGCTCCCTGGCTGCTAGGATTCCTTCCTCTGCTTGCTGGATGGGCGTAGTGGCGGAGCCCCTCACATCACCCTGGCTTCCACAAGTGGCATTGTTCATGCACCAACGTCTGCCTCACCCTTTGGGTGAATAATGATAAGCTACAGCCTTACTAACCTTGTAGTGGGACACTTTCCAAATCCAACTGTAAGTATTATTGATACTTATCACTACCGATATGAATAATGTGTGAATATGGAATTTGTGGTGTTGTATGTCATGACTTTTATTAAGTAGTATGGGATATGTATAATAATGCACATATGTATGTATATTGTATGTATATGTTTGTATTAGTATGTGCACATACCTTAGCACTATTATTGGTATTAGTATTAATCTCCAAGGTAAACCACAGTACAAAAATTGTTTAGTTATGAATGTGTTAGCCTAAGGTACATCCATGCTTCTTATTTATTTATTTTTTTGCTCCGATTGTTTACTTAACAGATTTGCTTGGTTTCAACAGCTGGTGTCACCCCTTATCCCCCCTCCCCCCCACCCTCCCGCATACACACCCTAAAGCAGAAACCTAACCTGTCCACCAACACAGCAACATCACACACATTTTGGATTAGCTAAATAAACCATTAAATAAACCATAAATCAGGAAGAGTATATATATTCTATATATACTCTTCTTGTTAAAGCAAAGCTGTCCATCACAATATGGCATTCAGCGTAATATATGCTGCTTGCTTAACTGCTGGACAGAACAAAAAAAAAAAAAAAAAAAAAAAAACACACATTGTGTAGACTATAGGGCTACGATTTCTGTTATCGGTTACTTAGGTTTATATTTGCTGGTAATATGGTGCAGTCAGTGTGTCGTCAACATAAAGCAGCCGCCTGAGATAAAAGCATTTTATAATAAACAATAAAGAAGACTGTAACCTACAAATTGAGTGTGTAGCTTGGAAATACTACAGTGATACATGAGCACATGAGAAGAAAACACACTTGTCACAGATGTCATCCACATGATTATGCTGCATATTATTTCTTCACCCTTTAGTTGCCGTCTGTGGACATGGATGACTTTGTTCGTAACAAATTGACTGAATGGGGCTTCTGCAACTTGATAGAAAGATTTGAAGGTAAAGTATTTTTGGCAAGACTTACAGCACAAATAGTAGTGAAGACAAGATTTTGGAATTATAAACAGTGTAAATACATAAACACATATGTGTTAATTGCAGATGAAGGCATCGACAAGGAGGGTCTTTTGTGTCTTGAAAATCATCACATTGATAGCCTGATTCCAAAATTAGGTCAAAGGGCAAAATTCACAAAACGTCTCAAGTTGTTAAAGGTAAAGTTTTTTACTGTGAAGATTTCGTGCATAAGTACTGTCACATTGCCTTAGTGTAGATGCATATGTATATGTTACGTGCTGGGCAAACTAGAACTAGAGAGCTGGGCTGCTGAGGAAACAAACCCAGAGAAATTACCCAAATACAACAACCCACAAACAAATCTGTGGGAACTGAAATGAGTTAATTACAACACAAACAACGAAAAAGCACTGCTAATGCAGGCAAAAGGTACAGTAGTTGTAACGAAAAAGCTAAACATGTAACACATACAAAACATGAGGCACACAGAAAAGCAGGAAACAGGGTAACATGAATAAATGAGCCAACAAGGAAACAATACAATCTAGGACATTAAATACAACAGGGGACAATAATGAAACTCATTAGTAATATGACAACACTAGACAATAGCAGGCGCCACCAGGTGGACGAACGCTGAGCTGTTACTCTATGTGTAATTACAGGACGGGTATAAACAATTGTTTGATAATGGTATGTCAACATACAGTAGAAGATTCATGTTGTTCACATTTTATTTCATTTACAGGAGGACTCAAAAACAAATTGTCCAGAAGCAGAGGACGTTTCTAATGTAAGTTATTTGTACAATGCAAAAATATACAGTTAAATAAAATATTTATCTTGCATCCTCAAATTAGGTGCCTTTGCAAATCTTACAAGCTTTCAGATCAACCAACACACTGCAGATATTTGCAATTTACCGTACTGTATGTATTGTCTTCAGCACATACTGTACTTTAACTGGATAGTCTGGTTGGAGAGTATATTGATTGCAAGTTCAGAGTTTACCACCGTTTACAGATAAAACAGAGCCAAAGTTTGCCAAAGTTTGGTTTCAGAGTTGTTGTCACTGTCACTGTCAATAACTTGACAGTGACAAAATAGAAAATCACTGAGAAATATAAAGACATTAGAGGCATCATTCCAACTCAAAAATTACTGCATGTTTTTATTCTGTCATTCTTAGAGCAGATAATAATCCATAATCTGTTTTCTACATGCCAAGTTTTGTCCTGAATGGTTTCATGCAGGTTTCTCTAAATATGCATACATAGATCTAATCCAATCAAACAGATTACAAACCGATGCCTAGAAACCATAGAACCCTCAGCTGAGGATGGGCAGGGTGGGATGGGTTTCATAGATGTTTAATCATGTGACCAACCACAGTGTGTTTCGTTCTCAGGCTGGACCATCCACCAGTGCCTCCAGTGAGAAAGGTGAGATGCAGTTGAAACCTTTTCTGTTTTTAGAGGGGAACCTGCAGAAGTGCCCTTAGAAAGTCTTCTTTTCCGTAGAAATGTTTCACCACCACCCAGTAGCTTTTTCAGGCTGAGGAAAGTTGGCTGAAGGTCACACATTATTCCTTTAGTGAGGTTGTAACTCCCACCTAAGAATAATGTGCTTGTTATGTGAACATAAGGATAGAGCAGGGAGTAGCCCTCAACTACTTTCCATGGATGAACCTGACACCTGTTCAGGTATGGGTGAAGATCAAACCCCAAGAGGTGCAGGCTTTAACAGACCACATACAGTAAATGCAGTGGACAACAGGTGTCACCTAAACAGGAGACCCTGGGGTTGTGGTCAGCATTACATCTTAAACAAATGCGCTAGATACAGTATGTTGGGACATAAACCTGCCTTAAATCAAAATAAACAGAAGAGTCTGGGGTTCAATGCCATATAAATGTATTATTTATAATAAACAACAACATATTTGTGGCTCTACTGCTGCGATACTTAACACAAATAACGGCTACGGCTCAAATAAAAGCTAAGATCCTAAGGAACCTAAAGATATAGGTGCAGAGCTCCTCAGCTGTGTATAAGAGACTCAGGTCCTTTAACGTCTGCAGCTCCATGCTGAGGATGTTCTATGAGTCTGTGGTGGACTTCCTTCCTTCTCTTTCTGCAAGATTTTACAATTATATTACAATTATATCACAGCTAGTAGAGTAACTCTACTAGCTGTGATATAATTGTAATATATACAAAGTCAAAAACACATTCTGCTTTTTAAAATAAGGAAACAGAGCCTTGGACCTTCATGGTGAATTGCAGCCACCATCTAAGAGGCAAAAACCTGGCTTCATAGGATCAAACTCAGGTATTTTGTGGCCCTCCAGCATGTAATGCTTTGTTTATAAAATATAGTTTATTTGTTTAAATAGTTTTATTAGCCAAATAGAATACTTTCATAATTGACTAGTTTCGATTCAAATGTTATAACGAACAGCATAGGTGTTATTCATCCTAATGTTGTTATTAATGTCAGGTATTCGTAACATTATTGCATAACCCCTTCATTGGTAACTGAACCCTGATTATAGACCAGCAGGCATACTATATTATTGACAGTGTATAGTTTTTCTTGCATATATCTTGGTTTTAAGTGTTTTTACATTACAGAAGAAATCATACTTTCTTGTGGGAAAAGCATCATGAGTCAAGTCCATGGGAGACTGCGTTTGGATGAACACACAAAACTCAATGATTTCCTGAAGTTAGTGTTATATTTCTTCATTCCTGGTTGTTATAATCATTACTCAGCACAAACTAATTATAATTTGTAGACAGGTGCTTCGTTGTTTCACAGCAAGTAAATATTTTTCAGAAGAGTTGTGTAGAACATGTTTAAGCTTCATATTACATTCTGAATTTAAATTGTACAGGAGTAAAATTCGTGGATTGGAGACTGACAAAAGGGAGCTCATCGGTGTCTTTGGTAGAAGTGGAGCTGGAAAGAGCTCTCTGATAAACGCCGTCATTGAAGAGTTTAACCTTCTGCCCTCTGGAGATTTCAAAGCATGTACCTCCGTCATGATTAAAGTGGAGGCCAACATGCTCAATTTTAAGTATGAGGCAGAGATAGAGTTCATTTTAAAAGAGGTAAAATTACATGTTTACCTTTAATAGAAGCAGCATTAAAAGTAATTTTTAAAAAAGGTTGTTTTACAGTACATTTAGTTTTTACAGATGCACCTGCAAACATGTTTGTGTTTGTATTTTAGGACTGGAAGGATGAGCTGTGGTGTTTGTATAATAATGTAGGGGACGATCACGAAATTGAAGACAAGCTAACAGCATTGTATGGAGAAGAATGGAGAAATAAACCTCCCCTTGAAAACCTCCTGGACAACAAATATTTCAAAGAAATCCCAGAGTTTCTCATGGACAAGAAGAAATTTTTGACATCTGAATCTGTATGTCCGAATTTTTAGAATTTAACTTCATAATATGCATACATGTTGTTTATATTGAATATCAGACAATCATTATAAATTCAGAATTAGAATAAGGCTTGCACAACTCAAACATAGCTTAACAATTTCAAATTGTAGTTAAATTCAAATTTCAGTAGGTATTTAGTAGGTACAGTAGGTAACTGATTTTATGGGGTTCAGATGGTTTTAAATGTAAAAATGTTTTGAATGTTCAGGTGAACAAAATTACCTTGAACTGCCCTTTTAAAATTGCACTGTTTCTTGCAGGCTGCAGAACTGTCAGCAAAATTACTGAAATACACGATAAGTGAGTCCATTGATGAAGCAGAGAAGAGGTGGTACTGGCCCCTGGTGAAGTGTGTGACTGTCAGGGTGCCTAAAAATCCTCTTCTCCAGCACGTCACACTTGTGGACCTTCCTGGAAATGGGGACTGTAACAAGAGCAGAAACGAAATGTGGAAAGAGGTGATTTATTACATTTTTATCGTATGATTTATAATTGCTTCAGGTTTATTATACGACTATTTTATTTTATCTGCATTTTTTACAGTTCTATTAGTACTGAAAATGTATTTGTTACGTCCCTTCAGTTTGTTGGAAGTTGCTCCACCGTGTGGATTGTGACTGACATTAATCGAGCAGCATCAGAGGACGACGCCTGGGAGATTCTGGAAAGTGCCTGCAGCCTCATAGGAAACGGAGGCCAGTGTCGGCAGATTCACTTCATCTGCACCAAGTCTGATTATTCTGAAAAATTTGATGAGCTGTGAGTGGTTTTAGATTTCAAAATTGAAAATGTAAATGAATGCCTGAAATATTTTTTTTAAAATTGTAATAATATTTTACATTAAAATCGCAACAAAAACATTTTAAAAACATAATTAACACAACATCAGATGAGCTTAATATGTCATTTCTTCAAGCACAAAAACAACAATAATAATAATAATAATAATCTGTTACAGTTTAAGAGATGCAGTTCGTGGTCACATATTTAAAAGAAACATGAAAGCCAAGGATGAAGTACAGAAAAAATTCAACACACTAAACAATGTCAAGGTAGTTTATCTAGATTTACAGCAGCTACAACATCTGGGAAAGATGTTTACATTAAAACTCACCACTTTTGTTACAGAAACATTTCAATGGTGAATGTTTCAACGTGTTCACAGTGAGCTCCAAATTGTTTCGGAAAGAAAAGCAATCTAAACCTTCTGTTCTACAGCTTGATGAAACTGGTCAGTAAAGCATAAAAAAGAGAACGTTTAGCTGAATTTATGTATTACTTCGTTTAAAGTCTTTAAGATTTTAAGTAACACCTGGCCAAAGTCATTTAGGTACAGAAATATAACAGTACGAACTAACTTCTTTCCAGAAATACCCCAACTTCAGAAGTTTCTGCAAAATCTCAACGACTGTCACTCAGAAACATTAAACTTTGTTTCTGGAGCTTATGGGATTCTGTCATTGATGCAAGGAGCCCGCAGCAGAGACACGGTAGGTTCAAGTACTGACTTAGGTAGCTGCATATTAAGTGCAACAATTACCATTAGACAAATATATTGAATGAAATAATTAAAAGGTCAATTGAATTGTTGTCTTTGTAACTACACTTGTGTTACTTGAAATGGTAGCAAGTGCTTCACTGTAAAAAACAAATATTTAAAAAACACATTGATTTTTAGACATTTTGTCGATTGGTTTCAATTATATTGTATAATTATGTTGTATTGTTGAATAATTATATTTAATTACAGGCTGACAGCAAAACTGAGGTCTGCCTACGACTTGAAGAAAAGTTACAGCAGGAATTTCAGAAAATTGCAGAAACAATGAAAAAGACTTATAAGGATTTTGAAGAATGTCTGATTGACGGAGTTAGAAAGTCAGAAAGTTCATGTGAAGAAACCTTACACAAGTTTTTATATCCAGTATGTATTTAAACAACAGTTACATTTGAACAACATTTGATTAATTCGGATGTCTCATAATCTCCTGTTTTCTTCTTTTCCTCTAAAGAGACAAAAAGGCAATGGTTTCCATAAAACATTATCGAGTGTCGTTGAGCGCAGTGGTGTCCACAAACCAAAGAAAGGAAAACTCATAAACCTCAATATGAAGTTAAGCTCAAAGCTGACTGACAGCATTGATGGGATATTCAGGACCACCTTCCCGTAAGACATTATGACAGTACTTAACAACTGAATTAACTCATAACTAATAATTAGAAACAGCAACAGCTCTCCCACTGTTGTTACCTTCCCTTCGATTGTCATTATGCCGCCCTGTTTCCTCTGCATTTCTTTTGTTGGCAGAATTTGTTTTTAAATAACTAACAACATATAGAGTATTATGTTACAAAAAACAAATTTTGTAGTATTTCATAATCTTTCAGGAATGAAGGGGAAAAAAGGTGACTGACAGCAGTGATGAGACGTTCAGGAACACCTTTCCATAAGACATTATGACAAAACTTAACAACTGAATTAACTTAAATGTTTGAAGCATTTCATAATCTTTCAGGAATGAAGGAAAACCATTCAGTGAAGTCTTCAACGCCTTTTCTCTGGACACAGAGAAGCTGATTGAAAAGTACAAAGCTGTTGAACTGCAAATGATATTTCTAAAGATAGAGGTAAAGTATAAACAGTGGTAAACCTACTGATAAAAAACATTCAATCTTTTTTACTTCTAGTGCATAAACTTTGCATTATTACATACACAGTATAGCTGCTAATACCTTCGTTTTATATATATATACTGTGTCAAACAGTTCAGAAATTACTAGAGAAAAATATCACCTGTTTTATTTTACAAAAGTATATAATACATACAGTAGGGCGGCACGGTGGTGCTGTGGGTAGCACTGAGAAGGTCCTGGGTTTAATTCCAGGGTACCTTTCTGTGTGGAGTTTGCATGTTCTCCCCGTGTTCGTGTGGGTTCTCTCCAGGTTCTCTGGCTTCCTCCCACTTACCCTGCCTCTCGCCCATAGCCAGCTGGGATAGGCTCCAGCACCCCCGCGACCCCACATATGGGATTAAGCGGTATGGAAAACGGATGGATGGATATAATACATAATTGGGTTTATCTAACTCTCTCATAGGAAGAAAGAATTAAGACAAGACTCACCAAAATTATTCGTGATCGAAAGAAAACAATCTACAGCAGCCTGACTGAGATGATCGAGGACACTATGCAAGATGGATATAAAAGTACTGTAACATATGTAACTTGACCTTATATTGATCACAAGTACTAAGTAAATCTATTTTTCATGAAACATTTTTGTTTTACTATAGAAGCAGCAGAATTTAGAGGAACACACAAACTGAATAACATGAGGGAGACACTGAAGACACATTTACATGATTCAAAGAACACCATGTTTAAGAAGGCTAAACGCGTTATGTTACAGAACCTGCAGATGTTGATGGTTAGTACATCTTATTATTGAAATAAAACATTTTGAGCTACATATGATTTTCATGACAACTTGATCCATATTAGCCAACCCTGGTACTAAATCTACTTTTTGTCCTGTTTGTTTTCTCTACTCAGCTATTTATTACCTGGATCGAGTGCAAGTAGTCATAATATAGTATAGCACATAATTAACTGTATAGGACAGCTTAATCTGTGTTTGAGAAAAGCTTATACTGTAGCTTGTCGCTATAGTAACATCCCTGCAGAGTGCTTTACAAATTTGCATGAATTAGTATTATCAGTAAAAATAATTATTATCAGTAGTGAGACATGATGAGTGCTTTTGATTCTGAAATAGGAGGAGATCATGGAGACACTGATGAAATCTTTGAATGAAGCAATCGAGTTGTCACTCAAGACAAATGATCACATTATTCCAGGTAATAAAAAATGCATTGAAATCAATAACTACCACATTTGAATAATTGACATGTTGAAATTTCTGTAATTACTAAGGTACTTGTTAAATATTTGTGTTAGATTTCTCAGCTGAGCTTGACCAGATGAAGAAATATTACAAGCAACTAGAGAAAAGCTCACAAGAAGAATCTAACTAACTCTAACTGAGTAAAACACATTAAAACATTTACTGTAATAATCTAATGCACTGGAAATAATATTTCACATAATGACTATTCACAGTTTGTCTCTGGTTTCAGGGTTGCTGAACAAAAGAAGCAGCTGCAGACTGAACCTACTCAAAGTCAAACATGTGCTTTTATTTACCTGTGTCTTAAACATCTGTAAATCATAGGTACGGTACATTATTCACAGATTTGTTGATTGAAGTGATGTTAACTTTTTCTACTTCCTTTTATCCATATTTTTTTTATCCATTTTTTATGTTTTTAAGTGTAGTTCTTAAGTAGTTAATATTTACTTTACCCAGCATGTTTTTGATTGTTTTCATTTTGTCAACCTTTCAGGGGTTTTTTTGTAATGTCTTCTTGTAACCTTCATATTAGTAATGAAAGGGCCTAGTGTTTTACAAGATCCCAGTTAGGAAGTTGGTTCAGTTCTTGTTATGAGTAAGTGAGTTATTGATTATAGAATGATGATTTTACACCACTACGAGATATGCGTATCATGCGCCTTAAAAATCGCAAACTACATCAAGAGTCAGGATCATCCAAGTAATATTAGAATTTATTATAGTCATAGAAACCATTTTGACATTTTAAATAAAAACATCAATTCCACTGACAATGTTTAAATTTACCTATGTACAGTACCAATTCATGTTTAATATGTTTAAATAATATGTTTATGCTGTGCATCTCTATATGAGGCTACAATAAAAAATCAGTGTGTAAACAAATACAATATACTTTTTTATTCCACAATATTTTTAGTAAGACACTCAAGTTTCTAAACTGAAGAACTGTAAACATAGCAACATTAAATAAATAAAACATGAACTAAAAGCCCTTGAACAAAATATAAAATTAAAGCACTGGGTGTTTATGAACAGGTTAAAATGTTACAGACACTTTGTTTTTAGGCACAGAAATAGTTTGAACTTCAGCTCTGATCTGTTTCTGTCTTCCTTTTACAAACAATGTAATGTCTTTCATCTACTAATCTGTTATGATATTGCAGAAATCTACAGCCATTCACATACTGGCAATGTGGTAGTTTATACAATCACTTGATGAAGGACAATCACACTCTTAGCAGCGATTATTGGAGTTTAACTGAAGCAAACTTTGTATTAACAGACCAAAGGTTCCACAGATCAGGGGATGTAGAGACGTGTTAACCGAGAGAATGCTGCTTCTTCAGGTTGTCAGAGCGCTTCACTCTCTCCTCTGGCGTCTTTCTGTACCAGCTCCTGTAAATAAAGCATGATGTCATCACTGTAACTACTGCTAATGTGGACCAAGTCCACCAAACTGGAAAGTTGTTCTCATCAGTGGAATGAAACAATAAATCACCCTTGCCGGTTCAGCTGTGCTTGAACTGGAGAATTTTGGCCTTGACTGGGCTTCAGGACTGTAAAGAAAAGAAAATATATATAATATAGAGCCACAACATAAAACATGGGCCAAAGTAAAGGATAAACCCTACGGCGTTTGGCACCTGTTGGTGGTGGGGCTCTTTGGCTTCTGCTGCATCTTCCTAGCCTGAGCTGGAGATTCACTGACCCTGTAATGTAAGTAATACAATATGAATTAGTAACAAACAGAATCACTGCTAACCACTGATCATCAACATTAGCATCCACACCAGATCCCATATGAGGTTTGTCCTACTTCTTTTTCAGGTCCAGAGATCTCTGTGTAGCCGCAGACAGAACCGCTATCTCCTTGGGGCTCTTGGTTTTCTCCTGTAGGTGTCACGATCTGGGTTTTTGTTTCTTGTTTTATTGTGAAGGACTCTGGTTTCACTTATGTTTTGGTTTCCTGTTTTAGCGCAGTAGTTTCGGTTTTGTTTTGGTAGTACTTCATCTGGTTAGCTCCCGTTTCACGTCCCGGTCTCATTACACACACCTGTCTGTCATTAGTAATCACCTGTGTATTTAAACCACCACCAGTCACCATAGTCTTTGCCAGATCGTTGATTCCATGACCTCACGTTCCAGCAGTTATTGTTCAGCTTATCCTGTTGCCGACCCAGCTCCGTATCTCTGACCATCGCTTCTCGTCTGATCCTGACCGGTATTATAAATCCCTGACTCTGTTGCTCAACTCTGCCTGTTTCTGGACCGATCTAAGCCCGCCGATTCTAACTCTGAGAGCTGAGCCTTTTTGATATTGACCTGTGTATGACCCGGACTGTTTTGTGACTTTGATTCTGGAATAAACCCCCATTTTTCACCATCTACATCGTGTCCTGGCGCTGTGCATTTGGGTCCTTTCTCTGCCGTTCCGTGACAGAACGATCTGGCCAGACTTGGACCCAGCCAGTGCCCAGCCTTCACCCAGGTCAGTTACCGTTGTTTTTTTTTCTTTTTTCTCTCTGTTCTGCTCCGTATACGAATTGCTCACCGGAGCAATGGATTTTGTTTGCCCGAGTTTGCCGGGGATATCCGCAGAGATCTCCAGTGCTTAGCCAGGAAATATGCGGAAGCACCCAGCCTCAAGGTCCGGCTCTCCGTAGTGAAGTTGGCCATCGAGATACTGGAGGACGAGTTCTGGTGGCGTGAGTACCCCGGAGTGCAGGCGTTTTTTAAAGGACTCCGGCTAATGCGGAGGGACTTCACACGCGCTCTGCGCGCATCTTCTGGCCGCGTTTCCGTCGCCGCTCCTGCCGCCGCTCCGGTGGTTCACGTCTCCGTTCCTGCCGCTGCTCCGACGGCTCCAGCCCAAGTTCCAGATGCCGCAGCCTCGGTTCACCACGCGGACCCAGTTACAGAGATCCGGCCCGCGCCGCTCCCAGCGCCTCAATCGACGGACAGTCACAGGCGCTCCGGACGACGTCGGCGAGGGCGCGGTTCCAGAACCCCGGGTCCCGAGACCTCGGTAGTGGTGACCGAGCAGCTCTCTTCCCCGGCAGAGGACTCCCTTGGTTCCCCTACTGACTGTGTTCCTGTGATAGCAGGTATCCCCGACAGCGTTGCCCAGCGGATCCACCTCCAGTGGAACACGATTCAGTGTTTTGCTTTTCTAAGAACTAATAAAATGTGGTTCATTAATGGCTGATATCAGGTTACCATGTCTCGTAACTTCCTTTCTGCACGGAGCTCCCGGTCCTGCTGCAGTAAAGACAGTCGGTCCCTCAGAGGCATTTCAAAGAAGATGTCATGGACGTCGTAAAGGGCAGCGCGAAGCTGAGGGACAAAATATACACAAATGAAGAGTACGGAGGCACTGTCGCCTCACAGCAAGAAGGTTCTGGGTTCGATTCCCGGAGGCGGCCCTGGTTCCTGCCGCCGATCTCCTGGTGCCTTTCTGTGTGGAGTTTGCACGTTCTCCCCGTGTTTGCGTGGGTTCTCTCCGGGTTCTCCGGGTTCTCCGGCTTCCTCCCACAGCCCAAAGACGTGCATTAGGTTGATTGGCTTCTCTCCATTGCCCGTAGGTGTGAGTGAATGGTTGTCTGTCTATGTGTTGCCCTGCGATGGACCCTGCCTCTCGCCCGTAGCCAGCTGGGATAGGCTCCAGCACCCCGTGACCCCGCACTAGGGAAAATGGAATGGATGGATGAAGAGAGTCGAACCCCTGGATTTCAGTCTATAAACTACAGTACGTTAATACCTGGGCTCCAACTCTCTCCTGTTCTAAGTAGCTATATTTCTTCTGCGATGCTTCAATCTGGAACGAGTGGATAAATTCCTGCGTGTCCTAAGGAATCACATAGAAACATTCTGACTAATTGTGCACCTTTCATAGTGTATAAGTGTGAGCTCACCCCAACAGTCTGCCATATTTATGCACCTAAACTAGGTTTTGCAGTTGCTTTTCTTGGATATTTAACTGAAAATCACTGAAGAAACCCTGCTGTGATTCTGTGTACAAATCAATGCAATGCTCAGTGAAGAACTGAAGAGAAAGACTCACCTGTCTTGCCCGTCTGTGCATCAGTAGCTTTGAATGGGATGATCTCATCCTCCCATTCTTTACAGATAATTTACTTCTGCATTTGTCTGGTTCTTTAATAAATATGTTGATTTTACATTACAGTTGGTTTAATGCCACTCCTTGTTGTGCAGGATTGTGTCGATGAACAGCAGGTACGTGTGCATTTGATTTTAAAACAAATAACTTATTATCACAAAATATAGACGGCTGTCCATTAGTTTTCTGAATACATGAATTATGTCTTTCCAGGTAAAACATGATCGAATTTTAAGTTTGGTTAAACTATATATAGTATATATACAGTACAGTGTATAGTGAGGATGCACTATTGTCTATAAAATAAATTACTTGTTGGGCAAGAATTTTACATGACTACTTTTCTACAACCACAAGGATGAAGGTGTAATTAAAACTGTTAACATCTCACTGTGAAAGTCTTTACTTTAAAATAGATTAATTGAAAATTCATAAATAAAAACCATGTGGGTGTACACAAACAAACTGAACAGGTATGTGAGTTTTCCAGTGTGGGTGTCAGAGTGTGTTGATGTCTATGGTTGATTGACTCCACTCCTTTATCTGATTGCAGTGGCTACAGTCAACAAATTACTTTATTTCTAGGAAGACATAAAAAAATGACAAAAGGTCAGGAGGATTAACTTCAACATACAGTACATGTAAGTATACAGTAAGAAAACAAGGTGCGTGGCCAAATCCTATAAACTTTTAGCTTTTTATTAAACATGTGATGGATGGTATAAAGTACCAGAATCTACTTAAAGAAGGTCAACTGGGTGCAGATGATCTCACACTGACATGGAATTGTGACCACGTACCCATTTTTGATTCATATGCTTCCTCAGTTTGGCCCATTTAGTTTGCTATTGATGAGCTTCTTCACTCTCAAAGAAAGCACAAGGTCATAGTGATGTGATAGACTCCACAATGGCCGCTGTGGAGAAATTCAGTTGATGTTGCTTGTTAGAAAGAAATGTCCTTATCATCTTGGTTCACCTCTATGACATCAAACCTGATACACTGAAAACACCTGAAAATATATCAAAGTTTAAGTTTTAAATCAAGCATAAATGTATGTATGTGGATGGTTGTCTTGTTCCACTACAAAAACACATGAGAGCTACTGTAATAGAGCAGAGGAGGAACAGCAACATCAGTGCAGAGTGAGAGCTCTGGCCCATCAATGGAATAAAACAACAAGAGCCTGATTTACACAATGACAAGTTGAAGGAGGAAAACTTCTCAACAATACATTTGAAGCCATTACCTGTAGGTGAATTTGTGTAAAGAAAACAAATGGTAATCAAATGTAAAGTGTATGTAAACACAAAGTGTGCTCTTACTTTCATTTTCATGTTGCTGAGTGTTTTATTCTTTTTAACTTTACTTTTTAACTTTAAGTTAATTTAATTTAATTTTAATTACTGATATACTATTACAGTATTATTAACTTAGTGACAGTGTACTGTACAAATCAATACAAAACTCTATTTTCAGTAAATCTGTTTCTGTCAGGTTTTTTCATTTAATTTTGCTGAACTTTCTTGTTGGGCTGAAAGTGAAGTCAACCATTGTTGAGGTACCAGAGTGTACATGCTTTATTGTATTTAAAACACAGGAATATTTATAATTGTATCTACAGTAGACAGCAGAGGAGGAACAGCAACATCAGTGCAGAGTGAGAGCTCTGGCCCATCAATGGAATAAAACAACAAGAGCCTGATTTACACAATGACAAGTTGAAGGAGGAAAACTTCTCAACAATACATTTGAAGCCATTACCTGTAGGTGAATTTGTGTAAAGAAAACAAATGGTAATCAAATGTAAAGTGTATGTAAACACAAAGTGTGCTCTTACTTTCATTTTCATGTTGCTGAGTGTTTTATTCTTTTTAACTTTACTTTTTAACTTTAAGTTAATTTAATTTAATTTTAATTACTGATATACTATTACAGTATTATTAACTTAGTGACAGTGTACTGTACAAATCAATACAAAACTCTATTTTCAGTAAATCTGTTTCTGTCAGGTTTTTTCATTTAATTTTGCTGAACTTTCTTGTTGGGCTGAAAGTGAAGTCAACCATTGTTGAGGTACCAGAGTGTACATGCTTTATTGTATTTAAAACACAGGAATATTTATAATTGTATCTACAGTAGACCTGAGGTTACTGGTGGTTCTATAACTACTCCCAAGCAACAGTGGTTAATTTAAGATGAGCCTCAGCTATAGGAGCTTCAGAACTACACAGGGACAGTACACTGTCTGTGTACTTCTCTTCTTGCAAGAATAAAGACAACAGAAAGACAACTTTGAGTGACTTTTGTCTTCATCACTTTCCCAATAATTTGTATAAATTAACTTTCAAATGGACCAGTTCTGGTGGAAGCATTTGATAGATTAATTGGTGGAAACACAATTTGCATTACAGTTTTTAAAAAGGACTGTAGTGTGTGTGTATCCAGTTGTTTGTACCAGATCATTGATCATTGTGGTTCACCCATGATGCACAGGAAAAAACAGAATAATGTAAATTAACTCACTTTGTGTAATCAAATTAAATGGAAATCAAATGTAAATTTTATGTAGTTTGGGCTTAGCTGTTTCTAAGCATTACTGACAAAACATGTTTGTATCTTTTGGTCCATAAACACAATTACTCGCCGCACTGAAATCCAGGCATCAACTCACCTTTATTTAAAAAAGACTTAGGACACGGTGACCAGCTTAATGGTTGTGCAGCAACATTATTGCACAACAAGTGAGTTGTATGAAGCCACAAGTTTTTGCACAATGCATGTTTAAATAAATATACAGTAGATTTATGTAGTAAAACAAATTATGAAATATATATTGTATTTGGCCAAGTTGCAGCTTGGTCCCAAAGGCTTTGACGTGTGAATACAGTTTGCTTATCACTGCATTCTGTCCCTGAAGGCTCGTGTTCAGTGCATTCAGGTGCTGTGTTATGTCACTAAAAACATTGGGCATCTGTTTAGAGTTGTGTTTGTTGCCTCTTGGCTGTTCAGGAGCTGTTGGAGGAGGAGCTAAACGATGTATTTAAACGGTTCCTGTCCCTCGTTCTGCAGAATAGAATATTTTTCTTTGTGACTTTGACACTTGACACAGGAGATTCGGTGGATTTGTGTCATCACATACTAATGATACAGTAAACAGTGTGTATGTAATGTGTAGTATGCTGTTATTTATCTTTTGTATTTATGCTTCTAGGTGTGTCCTCCATTTTTACTTTCTAAGGAATGAGTTTTGACTTTTAAACCGCTGCTGATTACTTGATTTTTTTAACGTCTCATCATCATCTGAGGACTCTTTGAAGACTTGCTGTTACATTGTATTCATATCATTTATTGGTAATGTAAAAATTTGTATATTGTGTATATCTCAGAAGGTTTATAAAAATGCATAAACTACATAGTTTTGTAAGATTTTTTCGCTTTGAATTCATTTAGGAGAACCTTGTTGTTGGGCTGAAAGTAGAGTTTGCTAATTTTGGCACCAGAGGATTCAGCGTTTGTGCATTGAAGAGGTAGCGTTAAACTATAAGTACATTAACGCTACTCTATTAAAGTGTATTCTTACTTCTACATTAAACACATTGTGTAGACTATAGGGCTACGATTTCTGTTACCGGTTAGTTAGGTTTATATTTGCTGGTATTATGGTGCAGTCAGTGTGTCGTCAGCATAAAGCAGCCGCCTGAGATAAAAGATCAATCGGCAGCAGGAGGAAGTTTGCGTTTCAAGTCTCCATGACAGCATTTTATAATAAGCAACAAAGAAGACTGTAACCTACAAATTGAGTGTGTGTAGCTTGGAAATACTACAGTGATACATTAGCACATGAGAAGAAAACACAAGTGTCACAGATGTCATCCACATGATTATGCTGCATATTATTTGTTGACCCTTTAGTTGCCGTCTCTGGACATGGATAACTTTGTTCGTAACAAATTGACTGAATGGGGCTTCTGCAACTTGATAGAAAGATTTGAAGGTAAAGTATTTTTGGGTAAAGATGTAAAACTGGTATTTAAGACTTTCAGCACAAATAGTAGTGAAGACAAGATTTTGGAATTATAAACAGTGCAAACACATAAACACATATGTGTTAATTGCAGATAAAGGCATCGACAAGGAAAGTCTTTTGTGTCTTGAAGATCATCACATTGATAGCCTGATTCCAAAATTAGGACAAAGGGCAAAATTCACAAAACGTCTCAAGTTGTTAAAGGTAAAGTTCTTTACTGTGAAGATTTTGTGCATAAGTACTGTCACATTGTCCTTAGTGTAGATGCATGTTATGCGCTGGGCAAACTAGAACTAGAGAGCTGGCCTGCTGAGGAAACAAACCCGGAGAGATGACCCAAATACAACAACCCACAAACAAATCTGTGGAAACTGAAATGAGTTAATTACAACACAAACAATGAAAAAGCACTGCTAATGCAGGCAAAAGGTACAGTAATTGTAACAAAAAAGCTAAATATGTAACACATACAAAACATGAGGCACACAGAAAAGCAGGAAACAGCGTAATAAATGTGCCAACAAGGAAACAATACAAACTAGGACCTTAAATACAATACAAACTAGGACATTAAATACAACAGGGGACAATAATGAAACTCATTAGTAATATGACAACACTAGACAATAGCAGGCACCACCAGGTGGACAAACGCTTAGCTGTTACAGTATGTGTAATTACAGGACAGGTATAAACAATTGTTTGATAACGGTATGTCAACATACAGTAGAGGATTCATGTTGTTCACATTTTATTTCATTTACAGGAGGACTCAAAAACAAATTGTCAAGAAGCAGAGGACGTTTCTAATGTAAGTTAATTGTACAATGCAAAAATATAGAGTTAAATAAAATATTTATCTTGCATCCTAAAATTAGGTGCCTTTGCAAATCTTACAAGCTTTCAGATCAACCAACACACTGTACATATTTGCAATTTACCGTACTGAATGTATTGTCTCCAGCACATACTGTACTTTAACTGGGTAGTCTGGTTGGAGAGTCTATTGATTGCAAGTTCAGAGTTTACCAGCGTTTACAGATAAAACAGAGATTACCAAAGTTTGGTTTCAGAGTTGTTGTCACAATAACTTGACAGTCACGAAATATAAAGACATTAGAGGCATCATTCCAACTCAAAAATTACTGCATGTTTTTATTCTGTCATTCTTAGAGCAGATAATAATCCATAATCTGTTTTCTACATGCCAAGTTTTGTCCTGAATCATGCAGATTTCTCTAAATATGCATACATAGATCTAATCGAATCAAACAGATTACAAGCCGATGCCTAGAAACCATAGAACCCTCAGCTGAGGATGGGCAGGGTGGGATGGGTTTTATAGATGTTTAATCATGTGACCAACCACAGTGTGTTTGGTTTCAGGCTGGACCATCCACCAGTGCCTCCAGTGAGAAAGGTGAGATGCAGTTGAAACCTTTTCTGTTTTTAGAGGGGAACCTGCAGAAGTGCCCTTAGAAAGTCTTCTTTTCCGTAGAAATGTTTCACCACCACCCAGTAGCTTCTTCAGGCTGAGGAAAGTTGGCTGAAGTTCAAACATTATTCCTTTAGTGAGGTTGGAACTCCCACCTAAGAAAAATGTGCTTGTTATGTGAACATAAGGATAGAGCAGGGAGTAGCCCTCAACTACTTTCCATGGATGAACCTGACACCTGTTCAGGTATGGGTGAAGATCAAACCCCAAGAGGTGCAGGCTTTAACAGACCACATAAATGCAGTAAACAACAGGTGTCACCTAAACAGGAGACCCTGGGGTTGTGGTCAGCATTACTTCTTAAACAAATGCGCTAGATACAGTATGTTGGGACATAAACATGCCTGTAATGGAAAAATTTTGCCATGTGCTGTTTCTTATCCAACACACTCGTCATGTGCTGGTTAGGTGCAATACTGAACATTCTTACACAAACAAATAATCTCTTGTGCCCTGACGTACATCAAGTCTAAACATCTGATGCTCCATTTGACTGACTAATAATTTCTGATATATGTTTGTCTTTTACACCCGGACTCTGGCTCCATCCTATCTGACTCCCCACCAGACCCAAGGCTGTTAAAGCAAATGCATCTTGTCTTGGAAGCTCGGTGTTCCTTCCTTTGAATAACAAGACATGACGATGCAGAAGTGAGAAAGCAAACATTCTCACTCACAGCGAGATAAGGTGGCGCAAACAATTCCATTGCTGCAGAGAGACATTCCACCAGAGCCAGAGAAAGGGGTTAAAAGGCAGAAGCAACTTGAGGATCGTGGGCTCTTTGCATCACACCTTCGTGGTGTGTGCACTGATCTCCCCAGCTGGTTTTTGGTTTGTTGATGTGCACGATCAACATCCATGCTTTTTATTTGCTTTCCCCATTATTTTTATTTTCTTTATTATTTCAATAAATTGCACAAAAGGACAACTCTCTCTCATCTACTTCTTTATGGAAAATTTCCACCACAATGCCTTAAATCAAATTAAACAGCAGAGTCTGGGCTTCAACACCATATAAAGATAGATAGCATGTAGCGACACCTGCGTCACATATTTGTGGCTCTACTGCTGCGATACTTAACACAAAAAACGGCTACGGCTCAAATAAAAGCTAAGATCCTAAGGAACCTAAAGATATAGGTGCAGAGCTCCTCAGACTCAGGTCCTTTAACGTCTGCAGCTCCATGCTGAGGATGTTCTATGAGTCTGTGGTGGCCTTCCTTCCTTCTCTCTCTGCAAGATTTTACAATTATATTACAATTATATCACAGCTAGTAGAGTAACTCTACTAGCTGTGATATAATAGTAATATATACAAAGTAAAAAACACATTCTGCTTTTTAAAATAAGGAAACAGAGCCTTGGACCTTGATGGTGAATTGCAGCCACCATCTAAGAGGCAAAAACCTGGCTTCATAGGATCAAACTCAGGTATTTTGTGGCCCTCCAGCATGTAATGATTTGTTTATAAATAGTTTATTTGTTTAAATACTTTTATTAGCCAAATAGAATACTTTCATAATTGACTAGTTTCAATTCAAATGTTATAACAACAGCATAGGTGTTATTCATCCTAATGTTGTTATTAATGTCAGGTATTCGTAACATTATTGCATAACCCCTTCATTGGTAACTGAACCCTGATTATAGACCAGCAGGCATACTACATTATTGACAGTGTATAGTTTTTCTTGCATATATCTTAGTTTTAAGTGTTTTTACATTACAGAAGAAATCATACTTTCTTGTGGGAAAAGCATCATGAGTCAAGTCCATGGGAGACTGCATTTGGATGAACACACAAAACTCAATGATTTCCTGAAGTTAGTGTTATATTTCTTCATTCCTGGTTGTTATAATCATTACTCAGCACAAACTAATTTTATTTTGTAGACAGGTGCTTCGTTGTTTGACAGCAAGTAAATATTTTTCAGAAGAGTTGTGTAGAACATGTTTAAGCTTCATATTACATTGTGAATTTAAATTGTACAGGAGTAAAATTCGTGGATTGGAGACTGACAAAAGGGAGCTCATCGGTGTCTTTGGCAGAAGTGGAGCTGGAAAGAGCTCTCTGATAAACGCCGTCATTGAAGAGTTTAACCTTCTGCCCTCTGGAGATTTCAAAGCATGTACCTCCGTCATGATTAAAGTGGAGGCCAACATGCTCAATTTTAAGTATGAGGCAGAGATAGAGTTCATTTTAAAAGAGGTAAAATTACATGTTTACCTTTAATAGAAGCAGCATTAAAAGTAATTTTTAAAAAAGGTTGTTTTACAGTACATTTAGTTTTTACAGATGCACCTGCAAACATGTTTGTGTTTGTATTTTAGGACTGGAAGGATGAGCTGTGGTGTTTGTATAATAATGTAGGGGACGATCACGAAATTGAAGACAAGCTAACAGCATTGTATGGAGAAGAATGGAGAAATAAACCTCCCCTTGAAAACCTCCTGGACAGCAAATATTTTAAAGAAATCCCAGAGTTTCTCATGGACAAGAAGAAATTTTTGACATCTGAATCTGTATGTCAGAATTTTGAGAATTTAACTTCATAATACGCATACATGTTGTTTATATTGAATATCAGACAATCATTATAAATTCAGAATTAGAATAAGGCTTGCACAACTCAAACATAGTTTAACAATTACAAATTGTAGTTAAATTTAAATTTCAGTAGGTATTTAGTACTGTAGGTACAGTAGGTAACTGATTTTAAGGGGTTCAGATGGTTTTAAATGTGAAAATGTTTTGAATGTTCAGGTGAACAAAATTACCTTGAACTGCCCTTTTAAAATTGCACTGTTTCTTGCAGGGTGCAGAACTGTCAGCAAAATTACTGAAATACACGATAAGTGAGTCCATTGATGAAGCAGAGAAGAGGTGGTACTGGCCCCTGGTGAAGTGTGTGACTGTCAGGGTGCCTAAAAATCCTCTTCTCCAGCACGTCACACTTGTGGACCTTCCTGGAAATGGGGACTGTAACAGGAGCAGAAACGAAATGTGGAAAGAGGTGATTTATTTTATTTTTATCGTATGATTTATATTTGCTACTTCAGGTTTATTATACGACTATTTTATTTTATCTGCATTTTTTACAGTTCTATTAGTACTGAAAATGTATTTGTTACGTCCCTTCAGTTTGTTGGAAGTTGCTCCACTGTGTGGATTGTGACTGACATTAATCGAGCAGCATCAGAGGACGACGCCTGGGAGATCCTGGAAAGTGCCTGCAGCCTCATAGGAAACGGAGGCCAGTGTCAGCAGATTCACTTCATCTGCACCAAGTCTGAATATTCTGAAAAATTTGATGAGCTGTGAGTGGTTTTAGATTTCAAATATTGATAATGTAAATGAATGGCTGAAGTAATTTTTATAGAATTGTAATAATATTTTACATAAAATCGCAAAAAAAATATTTTAAAACATAATTAACACAACAACAGATGAGCTTTTATGTCTTTTCTTCAAGCACAATAATAATAATAATAATAATAATCTGTTACAGTTCAAGAGATGCAGTTCGTGGTCACATATTTAAAAGAAACATGAAAGCCAAGGATGAAGTACAGAAAAAATTCAACACACTAAACAATGTCAAGGTAGTTTATCTAGATTTACAGCAGCTACAACATCTGGGAAAGATGTTTACATTAAAACTCACCACTTTTGTTACAGAAACATTTCAATGATGGATGTTTCAAAGTGTTCACAGTGAGCTCCAAATTGTTTCGGAAAGAAAAGCAATCTAAACCTTCTGTTCTACAGCTTGATGAAACTGGTCAGTAAAGCATAAAAAAGAGAACGTTTAGCTGAATTTATGTATTACTTCGTTTATAGTCTTTAAGATTTTAAGTAACACCTGGCCAAAGTCATTTAGGTACAGAAATATAAAAGTACGAACTTACTTTTTCCAGAAATACCCCAACTTCAGAAGTTTCTGCAAAATCTCAACGACTGTCACTCAGAAACATTAAACTTTGTTTCTGGAGCTTATGGGATTCTGTCATTGATGCAAGGAGCCCGCAGCAGAGACACGGTAGGTTCAAGTACTGACTTAGGTAGCTGCATATTAAGTGCGACAATTACCATTAGACAAATATATTGGCTGAAATAATTAAAAGGTCAATTGAATTGTTTTCTTTGTAACTACACTTGTGTTACTTGAAATGGTAGCAAGTTCTTCACTGTAAAAAACAAATATTTAAAAAACACATTGATTTTTAGACATTTTGTCGATTGCTTTCAATTATATTGTAGAATTATATTGTATTGTGGAGACTTTAACATTCGTGTAGATGTTGACAGTAACTGTCTCAGCACTGCTTTTAACTCCTTAATAGACACTATTGGTTTTACACAGCAGGTAAATGAACCCACTCATCGTTTTAAGCATACCCTCGATCTTGTCCTGACATATAGGGTTGAAATTGATAATTTAATAGTTCTTCCCCAAAACCCTCTGTTATCTGACCATTTCTTATTAACTTTTAAATTTAGCATAATTGACCTTACAATAGCTGGGAAGAAATGTTACTATAGCAGATGTTTATCTGACAGCGCTGTTGCCAGATTCAAGCAGATGATTCCATCATCTTTTGCCTCAATGTTAGCTCCGTGGTATAACTCAGAGATCCGCAGCCAAAAGCACAGGACCAGACAACTAGAAAGACAGTGGCGTTCTAACAAAATGAATGTAAATTGCATTGCATGGAAGGACAGTCTATGAAATATAAAAAAGCACTTTATGCTGCTAGAAAAACATATTCTTCCTCCCTAATTGAGGAAAATAAAAACAACCCCAAGTTTCCTTTTTAGCACTGTAGCCAGGCTGACTAAGAGTCATAGCTGTGTTGAGTCTACTATCCCCTTAAATCTCAGCAGCAATGACTTTATGAACTACTTTACTAATAAAATTATCACCATTAGAAAAAACATTCAGCAGCGACTTCTTCCAAGTGACAGAAAGCACTGTCTAGATCCATCAACTTTAAATATACTAAATCCTCTGTTTTACCTAGACAGCTTCTTCCCCATAACTCATATGGAGTTAACCTTAATAATCAACTCTTCCAAATCGTCCACTTGTCTTTTAGATCCAATCCCAACCAGATTACTCAAAGAAGTTCTATCTTTAATCAGCTCGTCCATATTAAATCAAATCAACCAATCTTTACATTTAGGCTATGTACCACAGGCTTTAAAGGTGGCTGTGGTCAAACCTCTATTGAAAAAACCAACCCTGGACCCTGGAGAACTAGCCAGCTATAGGCCCATTTCAAATTTACCCTTTATTTCCAAGATTCTTGAAAAAATCGTGGCTAAACAATTATCTTACCACCTGAGTGGGAATAACCTGTACGAAGATTTTCAGTCAGGATTTAGAAAACATCATAGCACAGAAACAGCTCTGATTAGAGTCACTAATGATTTTCTATTAGCTTCGGACAATGGTCTAGTTTCTGTCCTTGTCCTGTTAGATCTTAGTGCTGCATTTGATACAATTGATTATAACATTCTATTACAGACACTAGAACATAGAATCGGGATTAAAGGAACAGCATTGGGATGGTTTAAATCCTATTTGTTGAACAGATTCCCGTTTGTTCATGTTAATGAGAAATTCTCCACATGCACAAGGATTAGCTATGGAGTACCACAGGGTTCCGTGCTTGGTGCAATTCTGTTTAGCCTATACATGTCTCCTCTAGGTGAGATTATTAGAAAGCATTCTATTAATTTTCATTTTTTTACGCAGATGATACTCAGCGATATATGTCCTTGGAACCAAATGAAACAGATCAACTAGTCAAAATTCAGGGTTGTTTAAAAGACATCAAATCCTGGATGTCCCAAAACTTCCTTCAACTTAAAACTGAAATTCTTATTGTTGGGCCTAAAAATCTGAGAGAGACACTATTGAGTCAGATAGCCTCCCTGGATGGCATAACATTAGCTTCAGATTCTACTGTGAGGAACCTTGGTGTCATCTTTGACCAGGATCTCTCTTTTACATCATACATTAAACAAATCTCCAGAACCGCCTACTTTCATCTTAGAAATATAGCTAAAATCAGAAGCATCCTCTCTCAGAGCGATGCAGAGAAACTGATCCATGCATTTGTTACCTCTAGGCTGGACTACTGTTAACTGCTTACTCATAGGATGTCCTAACAGCTCCTTAAAAAGCCTACAGCTTATTTAAAATGCTGCAGCCAGAGTCCTGACAGGACTTAGGAAGAGAGATCACATTTCTCCTACATTAGCTTCTCTGCACTGGCTGCCTGTAAAATGTAGGATAGAATTTTAAATTCTTCTACTCACCAACAAAGTACTCAATGATAAAGCTCCTTCTTATCTTAAAGACCTCATAGTTCCTTATGCTCCCAGCAGAACGCTTCGTTCTCAGCGCGCTGGGCTACTTTCCTAGAGTCTTTAAATGTAGAACGGGAGGCAGAGCTTTTAGCTACCAAGCTCCTCTCCTCTGGAACCAGCTCCCTGTTCAGCTTTGAGAAGCTGACACACATTCACCTTTAAGATCAGGCTTAAAACCTTCCTTTTTGATAAAGCTTATAGTTAGAGATGGTTCAGGTCACTGCCAATGATTGTTAGTCACAGGAACCATCTCTTAGTTAAGCTACAATAGACATAGACTGCTGGGGGACTTAATTTATACACTGAGCTCCTCTGTTTCCTTCTACCTCTTCTGTCCAATAACCTCCCATCATTGTTCTATGTTCAACTAACCTTGTCTCTTTCTCTCCAGTAGTTGTGCTTCACTCCCACTCTCTCTCTCTCTCTCTCTCTCTCTCTCTCTCTCTCTCTCTCTCTCTCTCTCCTCCACTCTGTCCTCACCTACAGGGATCATTGGACTCAAAGTTGTGTGCCTGTGATGGGCAGCTGTGGATCAAACCATCCTGCCTGTATCCAGTCCCTGGTCCAACCATCCTGCCTGTGCTCTGTTGTTGCTTGTTGTTGTTGCTGTGCTTTTCTCTCTCTCTAGCCCCTCACCCCAACCGGTCGAGGCAGATGGCCGCCCACATCCAGCCTGGTTCTGCTGGAGGTTTCTTCCTCGTTAGAGAGGGAGTTTTTCCTCTCCACTGTTGCTGTCAAATTAAATGCTTGCTGTATGTGGGATTTGTTGGGTTTAGTTGTGTGAGGTCTTAAACATTACTTTGTAAAGTGCCTTGAGATAACTTTTTTGTGATTTGGCGCTATGTAAATAAAATTGAATTGAAATTGAAATAGAATTGAATAATTATATTTAATTACAGGCTGACAGCAAAACTGAGGTCTGCCTACGACTTGAAGAAAAGTTACAGCAGGAATTTCAGAAAATTGCAGAAACCATGAAAAAGACTTATAAGGATTTTGAAGAATGTCTGATTGACGGAGTTAGAAATTCAGAAAGTTCATGTGAAGAAACCTTGCACAGGTTTTTATATCCAGTATGTATTTAAACAACAGTTACATTTGAACAACATTTGATTAATTCAGATGTCTCAAGATCTCCTGTTTTCCTCTTTTCCTCTAAAGAGACAAAAAGGCAGTGGTTTCCATAAAACATTATCGAGTGTCGTTGAGCGCAGTGGTGTCCACAAACGAACAAAAGGAAAACCCATAAACCTCAATATGAAGTTAAGCTCAAAGCTGACTGACAGCATTGATGAGATATTCAGGAACACCTTCCCGTAAGACATTATGACAGTACTTAACAACTGAATTAACTCATAACTAATAATTAGAAACAGCAACAGCTCTCCCACTGTTGTTACCTTCCCTTTGATTGTCATTATGCCGCCCTCTTTCCTCTGCATTTCTTTTGTTGGCAGAATTTGTTTTTAAATAACTAACACCATTATTACGTTAAAAAAAAACAAATTTTGTAGTATTTCATAATCTTTCAGGAATGAAGGGGAAAAAAGCTGACTGACAGCAGTGATGAGACGTTCAGGAACACCTTTCCATAAGACATTATGACAAAACTTAACAACTGAATTAACTTAAATGTTTTTTTTTTTTAATTTAAAAGTATTTCATAATCTTTCAGGAATGAAGGAAAACCATTCAGTGAAGTCATCAACGCCTTTTCCCTGGACACAGAGAAGCTGATTGAAAAGTACAAAGCTGTTGAACTGCAAATGATATTTCTAAAGATAGAGGTAAAGTGTAAACAGTGGTAAACCTACTGATAAAAAACAAATCTATAGAGGTTTTCTTTTTTACTTAGTTACTAGTGCATTATTACATACACAGTATAGCTGCTGACACATACTGTACATACCGTATCTGTGTCAAACAGTTCAGAAATTACCAGAGAAACATATCACCTGTTGCTTTTATTTTAGAAAAGTATATAATACATAATTGGATTTGTCTAACTCTCTCATAGGAAGAAAGAATTAAGACAAGACTCACCAAAATTATTCGTGATCGAAAGAAAACAATCTACAGCAGCCTGACTGAGATGATCGAGGACACTATGCAAGATGGATATAAAAGTACTGTAACTAATGTAACTTGACCTTTATATTGATCACAAGTACTAAGTAAATCTATTTTTCATGAAACATTTTTGTTTTACTATAGAAGCAGCAAAATTTAGAGGAAAACACAAACTAAAAAGCATGAGGGAGACACTGAAGACACATTTACATGATTCAAAGAAGACCATGTTTAAGAATGCTAAACGCATTATGTTACAATACCTGCAGATGTTGATGGTTAGTCACATTTTATTATTAAAAACAAACATGTTGAGCCACACATGATTTTCATGACAACTTGGTCCATATTAACCAACCCTGGTACTAAAGCTACTTTCTCCTGCTTTTTTTTCTACCCAGCTATTTATTACCTGGATCAAGTGTGAAGTAGTCATGATATAGTATAGCACATAATTAACTGTATAGGACAGCTTAATCTGTGTTTGAGAAATACTTATACTGTAGCTTGTCGCTATAGTAACATCCCTGCAGAGTGCTTCACAAATATGCACTCATTATTATTATTATCAGTAATAATAATTATTATCACTAGTGAGACATGATGAGTGCTTCACTAGTGAGACATGATGAGTACTTTTGATTCTAAAATAGGAGGAGATCCTGGAGACACTGATGGAATCTCTGAATGAAGCAATAGAGTTGTCACTCAAGACAGATGATCACATTATTCCAGGTAATTAAAATGCATTGAAATCAATAACTACCATCTTTGAAAAACTGACTTGTTTAAATTTCTGTAATTAGTAAGGTACTTGCTTTCCGTTAGATTTCTCAGCAGAGCTTGATCAGATGAAGAAATATTACAAGCAACTAGAGGAAAGCTCACATGAAGAATCTAACTAACTGAGTAAAACATGTTTAAACATTTACTGTAATAATCTAATGCACTGGAAAAAATATTTCACATAGTGACTATTCACAGTTTATCTCTGGTTTCAGGGTTGCTGAAAGAAGGAAGCAGCTGTAGACTGAACCTAATCAAAGTCAAACATGTGCTTATATTTCCTGGTCTCAACCACTGTAACCAAGTTATAATTTACTTCTATTTATGAGTAACATTTTACTATATTTTTTTGGGGCTATATGTTGTTTTTAGAGACGTTTTTTTTTACTTTTTCAGTTTATTATTACATTACATTGCTTTTATCTTTTTTACTTTATTTTATGAAGATAGTGTAGGTTGATGAGACCAGTGTCTTAAACATCTGTAAATCATGGGTACGGTACATTATTCACGGATTTATTGATTGAAGTGATGTTAACTTTTTCTACTTCTTTACTTTTACTACTTCCTTTTATCCATATTTTCTCATAGTAACTACCTTTATGTTTTTAAGTGTAGTTTTTAAATAGTTTTATATATTTGCTTTACCCAGCATGTTTTTCATTGTTTTCATTTTGTCAACTTTTCAGCTTTTTTTTGTAATGTCTTCTTGTTGTCACGGTGCTCTAGGTAGCGGACCCACATGCACGGCGGAGCCAAAGCTCGGTGATAATAAGGATTTATTATAACTCGTCGTCAGGCAGGCAAAGGTCGGTACACAAAGGCGGCAGTTACAGTACAGGCAGGGATTAAACAGTCGGTGGTCAGAAGGCAGGCTTAGGTCAGACTTACGGCAAGGCGGTATCACAGGTGAGGCAGGCGGCAAGGTCAGGGAAAACAGGGTTGGTCACAAAACAAGATATGAATTAATGCTGGACTGCTGGCAATAACAAAGACAATCTGGCAACTGGGCAGGGCTAGAGCTGGTGCTTAAATGCGGAGTGATGATGACTAGATGGGTAACAGGTGAGTTGATTAGAACCGGAAGTAAGGCTGGCTGAAACTAACAATGACTGAGACAGGAAGTGGTGACAAAATAAAACCGGAAATGAGTAATTGCAGTGACTAAATGACATGAGCTGTGACAGAACCCCCCCCCGTCTAGGGCGGATTCCAAGACGACCAAAACAAAACACAACCAAGCAAGATGGGTGACAGGCTAGAACAGAAAACGAGAGGATCAAAACACACAGAATGACTTGCAGGAACAGAATAAAGTCCATGAGTAATGAGTCCATGACGGGGGAAATACAAAGTCCAGATACTTCCTCAAGGAGGGTGGTGATGAGGAGAGCCACGGCCGCGCAGCCGCCAGGCCGAGACGGCACATCTTGTGCCCGAGGGCAAGGCTGGAGTCCTAGGAGGCCGGCGTCGGAACAAGACGCCTTCATTGGCCAAACACATGCGTTGGTGCTCTCCAGACCAGCGGTGCTCTAGGGGGCTGAGGAGGTGTGGCGATCGGCAACGGCGGGATGCCGGAACCAGCGACGAGGACAGACATGGATATGAGGCCGGAACCAGAGACGAAGCCGGAACCGGAGATGAGGCCGGAACCAGAGACGAAGCCGGAACCACCGACGAGACCGAGCAGGCGCCGGACCACCAGGGGCTGAGACGAGCGTGGCCGGGACCGGGCCACCAGGAGCTGAGGCAGACGCGATCTGTGCCAGATCACCAGGAACCGAGGCAGACGCGATCTGTGCCAGATCACCAGGAACCGAGGCAGACGCGATCTGTGCCAGATCACCAGGAACCGAGGCAGACGCGATCTGTGCCAGATCACCAGGAACCGAGGCAGACGCGATCTGTGCCAGATCACCAGGAACCGAGGCAGACGCGATCTGTGCCAGATCACCAGGGACTAAGGTAGACGTGGTCGGACCACCAGGAGCTGCACCTGCACACACTGACCCAAAAAACACGGGAACCAGAAACGGGCCGACCACCTCCTGCCCACCGGGGACTGGACCGCCAGGAGCTGAAGCTGGGACGACCTCCTCATCCTGGAGGCCAGCAGGAAACAAAGCTGGACCGACTCCCTCCTGGAGGCCGGCACAAACCGGAGCTGGAACGACCCCCTCCTGGAGGCCGGCAGGGACTGCAGCAGGAGCCGCGGCAGGAGCGACCCCCTCCTGGAGGTCGGCAGGGACTGCAGCGGGAGCTGCAACAGGAACGACCCCCTCCTGGAGGCCGGCAGGAACTGCAGCAGGCGCGACCCCCTCCTGGGGATCTTTGGGAACCGCAGCAGGCACTGCGACGGGTGCGACCCCCTCCTGGGGATCTCTCCGAGGCCGACAGTGGCAGGAACTAGAACGGCGTCCTCGCTGGAGCCGACAGGAACAGGAACTAGAACGGCATCCGCACAGGAGCCGACAGGAACAGGAACCACCTCAACAGGTAGGTCGACAAGGACTGAGGCCTGGTTTGGCTGGCAAGGGGTGCCCACTAGCTGGCGTAAAGCTGGAGCTTGAGCGTGACGTGGCTGAGCTGAGGCTTGAGCTTGAGCGTGACGTGGCTGAGCTGAGGCTTGGGCTTGAGCGTGACGTGGCTGAGCTGAGGCTTGGGCTTGAGCGTGACGTGGCTGAGCTGAGGCTTGAGCTTGAGCGTGATGTGGCTGAGCTGAGGCTTGGGCTTGAGCTTAAGCTTGATGTGGCTGAGCTGAGGCCAAGGCAGGACTGGGTGTGGACAGAGTCGCATATTGAGGCGTAGACTGTGACGCAGGAACCGACGCAGCTTGAGACGCAGGAACGGGTGCGGGCTTAGACGCAGGAACGGGTGCGGGCTTAGACGCAGGAACGGGTGCGGGCTTAGACGCAGGAACGGGTGCGGGCTCTGACGGTGGTTCAGTGAAACCCAGGGCCTCGCGCAGTGCAGGCTTTCGAGCGATGAGCCTGGCAGCTTCACGGAAGCGATGCTCCTTGGTAATTGGGTCGGTCGCTGCCACCGCGGAGTTCAGGTAATGGGCAAACAGGAACAGGACTGGAGGGGCACATTGAGCACGGATCCGCTGGAAGGTGCTGTCCGGGATGCCTGCGATGGAGGTGGGGATGTCGTCTGATGGAGCAAGGAGGCCCTCTGCTGGAGGAGAGGGTTGCTTGATCTCAGTGGCCGAGTCCTCTGGAGCCTGGACAGGGGGAACCGGCTTTTGTCGACGCCGTCTGGGCCGCCGACGACCCGATGTGGATTCCATCTCCTCACCCGCCGTGACTGATGCAGAAGATGGGGCCAAGGCATGAACGGGATCCAACTGGACAGCGTCTGGAGCGAGAGCGTGACCCAACTGAGCAGCAACAGGCACTTCCGCTTGAACTGCCGGAGCGGCAACAGGAACGTGAACAGGACCAGACTGAGCGGCAACAGGAACGTAAGCTTGATCTGACAAAGCGGCGACTGCATAATCCTTCGCAAACTCCTCGAAGCACCAGCGGAGGTCCTCCGCCAGACTCGAGCAGGTAAAAACCATCGCGACTGTGCGTTGTCCACGTACACAAAAAACAAAATCAACTACTGACCTTAAACAGATGCAGGACGCCGGCTGGGTCCGAGTCTGGCCAGATTGTACTGTCACGGCGCTCTAGGTAGCGGACCCACATGCACGGCGGAGCCAAAGCTCGGTGATAATAAGGATTTATTATAACTCGTCGTCAGGCAGGCAAAGGTCGGTACACAAAGGCGGCAGTTACAGTACAGGCAGGGATTAGACAGTCGGTGGTCAGAAGGCAGGCTTAGGTCAGACTTACGGCAAGGCGGTATCACAGGTGAGGCACCTAGACGTCTAGGTCTAGTCTAGGTCAGGGAAAACAAGGTCGGTCACAAAAGAAGACATGAAGACATGAATTAATGCTGGACTGCTGGCAATAACAAAGACAATCTGGCAACTGGGCAGGGCTAGAGCTGGTGCTTAAATGCGGAGTGATGATGACTAGATGGGTAACAGGTGAGTTGATTAGAACCGGAAGTAAGGCTGGCTGAAACTAACAATGACTGAGACAGGAAGTGGTGACAAAATAAAACCGGAAATGAGTAATTGCAGTGACTAAATGACATGAGCTGTGACACTTGTAACCTTCATATTAGTAGTAAAAGGGCCTAGTGTTTTACAAGATCCCAGTTAGTAAGTTGGTTCAGTTCTTGTTATGAGTAAGTGAATTATTGATTATAGAATGCTGATTTGACACCACTACGAGATTTGCAGAGAAGATTCATGCGTCTTAAAAATTGCAAACTATTCCACTGACAATGTTTAAATTTACCTATGTACCAATTCATGTTTAATATGTTTAAATAATATGTTTATGCTGTGCGCCTCTATATGAGGCTACAATAAAGTATCAGTGTGTAAACAAATACAATAGACTTTTTCAATCCACAATATTTTTAGTAAGACACTCAAGTTTCTAAACTGAAGAACTGTAAACGTAGCACCATTAAATAAATAAAACATGAACTAAAAGCCCTTGAACAAAATATAAAATTAAAGCACTGGGTGTTTATGAACAGGTTAAAATGTTACAGACACTTTGTTTTTAGGCACAGAAATAGTTTGAACTTCAGCTCTGATCTGTTTCTGTCTTCCTTTTACAAACAATGTAATGTCTTTCATCCACTAAAGTATTCATCTACTAATCTGTTATGATATTGCAAAAATCTACAGCCATTCACATACTGTGGTAGTTTATACAATCACTTGATGAAGGACAATCACACTCTTAGCAGCGATTATTGGAGTTTAACTGAAGCAAACTTTGTATTAACAGACTAAAGGTTCCACAGATCAGGGGATGTAGAGACGTGTTAACCGAGAGAATGCTGCTTCTTCAGGTTGTCAGAGCGCTTCACTCTCTCCTCTGGCGTCTTTCTGTACCAGCTCCTGTAAATAAAGCATGATGTCATCACTGTAACTACTGCTAATGTGGACCAAGTCCACCAAACTGGAAAGTTGTTCTCATCAATGGAATGAAACAATAAATCACCCTTGCCGGTTCAGCTGTGCTTGAACTGGAGAATTTTGGCCTTGACTGGGCTTCAGGACTCTAAAGAAAAGAAAAGATATATAATATAGAGCCTCAACATAAAACATGGGCCAAAGTAAAGGATAAACCCTACGGCGTTTGGCACCTGTTGGTGGTGGGGCTCTTTGGCTTCTGCTGCATCTTCCTAGCCTGAGCTGGAGATTCACTGACCCTGTAATGTAAGTAATACAATATGAATTAGTTACAAACAAAATCACTGCTAAGCACTGATCATCAACATTAGCATCCACACCAGATCCCATATGAGGTTTGTCCTACTTCTTTTTCCTGTCCAGAGATCTCTGTGTAGCCGCAGACAGAACCGCTCTCTCCTTGGGGCTCTTGGTTTTCTCCTGTAGGAACAAAACACGATTCGGTGTTTTGCTTTTCTAATAACTGATAAAATGTGGTTCATTAATGGCTGATATCAGGTTACCATGTCTCGTAACTTCCTTTCTGCACGGAGCTCCCGGTCCTGCTGCAGTAAAGACAGTCGGTCCCTCAGAGGCATTTCAAAGAAGATGTCATGGACGTCGTGAAGGGCTGCGCGAAGCTGAGGGACAAAATATACACAAATGAGACAGTCGAACCCCTGGATTTCAGTCTATAAACTACTGTACAGTACGTTAATACCTGGGCTCCAACTCTCTCCTGCAAAGACTGATCTTGTGCTGAGTAGCTGCATTTCTTCTGCGATGCTTCAATCTGGAACGAGCGGATGAATTCCTGCGTGTCCTAAAGAATCACATAGAAACAACACACCTTAGCTGGGCATTCTGACTAATTGTGCACCTTTCATAGTGTATAAGTGTGAGCTCACCCCAACAGTCTGCCGCAGCTGTTTGACCTTGTCTGTTTTGAGAAGCCTGCGAGTGAGGAAGCCGCGGACGAGGGCTCCGATTCGGGACAGCGCCCTGTGCTGTTCTGCTGTTAGAACCTGGAAATGAGAGATTGAGGAACAAATGTCCGTCTGTACGAGCACACGCAGTCACACACATTGTCCTGCTCGTCACCTACCTGACTCAGCCTTGCTCGAGGTTTGCCAGCTGCTCTAGAGGGTCCCCACAGATAGACGGGAGGCTGGACAGAGGGTGAGGACCCGCTGGTGGAGACAGGACTGCTGAACCCTGGAGGGACAGTAAGGTGGTTCTAACACATGCATACGAGCACATCATATTTCTGCACCTAAACTAGGTTTTGCTGTTGCTTTTCTTGGATATTTAACTGAAAATCACTGAAGAAACCCTGCTGTGATTCTGTGTGCTGACCAGGCGGAGGCGCTGTTGCTCCTTCTCCTGCTCAGCGAGCAGTAGAGACATCTGCAACGCGTGCTCCTCCTCCAGACGCCTTTGCATGTCCTCCAGAGCCTGTGCTCTCCTCTGGGTCTCCTCTGCTCATTGTGCAAACACACACACATGTGAAAATCACTCATATTCTTTTCAAAATGAGGTACAAATCAATGCAATGCTCAGTGAAGAACTGAAGAGAAAGACTCACCTGTCTTGCCCTTCTGTGCATCAGTAGCTTTGAATGGGAGGATCTGATCCTCTTATTCTTTACAGATAATTTGCTTCTGCATTTTTCTGGTTCTTTAATAAATATGTTGATTTTTAATCTTTATTGAATTTATAGGCATTTAAGTTACTGTATGAGATTTTTATTACTTGATTGACTAACACAATTTTCATCTCCAAATAAACTTTTGCATTCCTGGTGCAGTACTGTGTACAGTTGGTTTAATGCCCCTCCTTGTTGTGCAGGATTGTGTCAATGAACAGCAGGTACATGTGCATGTGATTTTAAAACAAATAACTTATTATCACAAAATATGGAGACGGCTGTCCATTTGTTTTCTGAATACATGAATTATGTCTTTCCAGGTAAAACATGATCGAATTTTAAGTTTGGTTAAACTATATATAGTATATGTACAGTACAGTGTATAGTGAGGATGCACTATTGTCTATAAAATAAATTACTTGTTGGGCAAGAAGTTTACATGACTGCTTTTCTACAACCACAAGGATGAAGGTGTGATTAAAACTGTTAACATCTCACTGTGAAAGTCTTTACTTTAAAATAGATTAATTGAAAATTCATAAATAAAAACCATGTGGGTGTACACAAACAAACTGAACAGGTATGTGAGTTTTCCAGTGTGGGTGTCAGAGTGTGTTGATGTCTATGGTTGATTGACTCCACTCCTTTATCTGATTGCAGTGGCTACAGTCAACAAATTACTTTATTTCTAGGAAGACATAAAAAAATGACAGAAGGTCAGGAGGATTAACTTCAACATACAGTACATGTAAGTATACAGTAAGAAAACAAGGTGCGTGGCCAAATCCTATAAACTTTTAGCTTTTTATTAAACATGTGATGGATGGTATAAAGTACCAGAATCTACTTAAAGAAGGTCAACTGGGTGCAGATGATCTCACACTGACATGGAATTGTGACCGCGTACCCATTTTTGATTCATATGCTTCCTCAGTTTGGCCCATTTAGTTTGCTATTGATGAGCTTCTTCACTCTCAAAGAAAGCACAAGGTCATAGTGATGTGATAGACTCCACAATGGCCGCTGTGGAGAAATTCAGTTGATGTTGCTTGTTAGAAAGAAATGTCCTTATCATCTTGGTTCACCTCTATGACATCAAACCTGATACACTGAAAACACCTGAAAATATATCAAAGTTTAAGTTTTAAATCGAGCATAAATGTATGTATGTGGATGGTTGTCTTGTTCCACTACAAAAACACATGAGAGCTACTGTAATAGAGCAGAGGAGGAACAGCAACATCAGTGCAGAGTGAGAGCTCTGGCCCATCAATGGAATAAAACAACAAGAGCCTGATTTACACAATGACAAGTTGAAGGAGGAAAACTTCTCAACAATACATTTGAAGCCATTACCTGTAGGTGAATTTGTGTAAAGAAAACAAATGGTAATCAAATGTAAAGTGTATGTAAACACAAAGTGTGCTCTTACTTTCATTTTCATGTTGCTGAGTGTTTTATTCTTTTTAACTTTACTTTTTAACTTTAAGTTAATTTAATTTAATTTTAATTACTGATATACTATTACAGTATTATTAACTTAGTGACAGTGTACTGTACAAATCAATACAAAACTCTATTTTCAGTAAATCTGTTTCTGTCAGGTTTTTTCATTTAATTTTGCTGAACTTTCTTGTTGGGCTGAAAGTGAAGTCAACCATTGTTGAGGTACCAGAGTGTACATGCTTTATTGTATTTAAAACACAGGAATATTTATAATTGTATCTACAGTAGACCTGAGGTTACTGGTGGTTCTATAACTACTCCCAAGCAACAGTGGTTAATTTAAGATGAGCCTCAGCTATAGGAGCTTCAGAACTACACAGGGACAGTACACTGTCTGTGTACTTCTCTTCTTGCAAGAATAAAGACAACAGAAAGACAACTTTGAGTGACTTTCGTCATCATCACTTTCCCAATAATTTGTATAAATTAACTTTCCAATGGACCAGTTCTGGTGGAAGCATTTGATAGATTCATTGGTGGAAACACAATTTGCATTACAGTTTTTAAAAAGGACTGTAGTGTGTGTGTATCCAGTTGTTTGTACCAGGTCATTGATCATTGTGGTTCACCCATGATGCACAGGAAAAAACAGAATAATGTAAATTAAGTCACTTTGTGTAATCAAATTAAATGGAAATCAAATGTAAAGTCTATGTAGTTTGGGCTTAGCTGTTTCTGAGCATTTGTTTAGCAGATGTTCAGATCCCTTATATCTTGCCTTCATCCAGCTGATGGTCAAAGTTGTCAAGAGGAATCTGTTGGTGCCGACTGATCAATGAGCTCAGCAGGGTCCACGGAGAAAGGTGAAACATTTGTGATCTCCTTTACAATAGCTGCAGAAGTTTAAACTCCTCAGCCAAAGATGAGATGCAGCGCTGGAAAATGTGTGGCTGCGTTTGTGACAGGTGCCTTTGGCCAAGTTGCAGCTTGGTCCCAAAGGACGTGTGAATACAGTTTGCTTATCACTGCATTCTGTCCCTGAAGGCTTGTGTTCAGTGCATTCAGGTGCTGTGTTATGCCACTAAAAACATTGGGCATCTGTTTAGAGTTGTGTTTGTTGCCACAACCTCTTGGCTGCTCAGGAACTGTTGGAGGAGGAGCTAAAGGGTCTATTTAAACTGTTCCTGTGCTTCGTTCTGCAGAATAAAACATTTGTCTTTGTGACTTTGACACTTCCTGAAGGAGTTCCTTTAAGGAGATTTTGTCAATTTGTGTCATCACATACTATTGATACAGTAAATAGTGCATATGTACAGTAATGTGTAGTATGCTGTTACTTATTCTTCATTTTTACTTTTATTGCTGAGTATTGCGTTTAAATTTTAAACCGCTGCTGATTACTTGATTTTTTTCTACTTGAACTTTACTTCAGCATCTCATTATCATCTGAGGACTCTTTGAAGACTTGCTGTTACATTGTATTCATATCATTTATTGGTAATGTACACATTTGTATATTGTGCATATCTCAGAAGGTTTATAAAAATGTCCAAACTATATAGTTTTGCAAGATATGTTTGCTTTGAATTCATTTAGCAGAACCTTGTTGTTGGGCTGAAAGTAAAGTCTGCTAATTTTAGCACCAGAGAATTCAGCGTTTGTGCACTGAAGAGGTAACGTCAAACTGTAAGTACATTAATGCTACTCTATTACGGTGTATTCTTACTTCTACATTAAACACACATTGTGTAGACTATAGGGCTACGATTTCTGTTACCGGTTACTTAGGTTTAAATTTGCTGGTATTATGGTGCAGTCAGTGTGTCGTCAGCATAAAGCAGCCGCCTGAGATAAAAGATCAATCGGCAGCAGGAGGGAGTTTGCGTTTCAAGTCTTCACGACAGCATTTTATAATAAAAAACAAAGAAGACTGTAACCTACAAATTGAGTGTATGTAGCTTGGAAATACTACAGTGATACATGAGCACATGAGAAGAAAACACACGTGTCACAGATGTCATCCACAAACCATCTGCTTTAATGATTATGCTGCATATTATTTGTTGACCCTTTAGTTGCCGTCTATGGACATGGATGACTTTGTTCGTAACAAATTGACTGAATGGGGCTTCTGCAACTTGATAGAAAGATTTGAAGGTAAAGTATTTTTGGGTAGAGATGTAAAAACTGGCATATAAGACTTTCAGCACAAATAGTAGTGAAGACAAGATTTTGGAATTATAAACAGTGTAAACACATAAACACATATGTGTTAATTGCAGATGAAGGCATCGACAAGGAGGGTCTTTTGTGTCTTGAAAATCATCACATTGATAGCCTGATTCCGAAAGTAGGACAAAGTGCAAAATTCACAAAACGTCTCAAGTTTTTAAAGGTAAAGTTCTTTACTGTGAAGATTTCGTGCATAAGTACTGCCACATTGTCCTTAGTGTAGATGCATGTTATGTGCTGGGCAAACTAGAACTAGAGAGCTAGGCTGCTGAGGAAACAAACCCAGAGAAATGACCCAAATACAACAACCCACAAAAAATCTGTGGGAACTGAAATGAGTAAATTACAACACAAACAACGAAAAAGCACTGCTATTGCAGGCAAAAGGTACAGTAATTGTAACGAAAAAGCTAAATATGTAACACATACAAAACATGAGGCACACAGAAAAGCAGGAAACAGGGTAACATGAATAAATGAGCCAACAAGGAAACAATACAATCTAGGACCTTAAATACAACAGGGGACAATAATGAAACTCATTAGTAATATGACAACACTAGACAATAGCAGGCGCCACCAGGTGGACGAACGCTGAGCTGTTACAGTATGTGTAATTACAGGACAGGTATAAACAATTGTTTGATAACGGTATGTCAACATACAGTAGAAGATTCATGTTGTTCACATTTTATTTCATTTACAGGAGGAATCAAAAACAAATTGTCCAGAAGTAGAGGACGTTTCTAATGTAAGTTATTTGTACAATGCAAAAATATACAGTTCAATATTTATCTTGCATCCTCAAATTAGGTGCCTTTGCAAATCTTACAAGCTTTCAGATCAACCAACACACTGTACATATTTGCAATTTACCGTACTGAATGTATTGTCTCCAGCACATACTGTACTTTAACTGGGTAGTCTGGTTGGAGAGTCTATTGATTGCAAGTTCAGAGTTTACCAGCGTTTACAGATAAAACAGAGATTACCAAAGTTTGGTTTTAGAGTTGTTGTCACAATAACTTGACAGTCACAAAATAGAAAATCACTGAGAAATATAAAGACATTAGAGGCATCATTCCAACTCAAAAATTACAGGAGAATTGGAGGCCAAACACTTTACCTAATTGTTAAACAAAGCAAAGCTCAAAGGTTTTCCAGGAACAGGATGATCTGTATGTATTTTTCTGCATGTTTTTATTCTGTCATTCTTAGAGCAGATAATAATCCATAATCTGTTTTCTACATGCCAAGTTTTGTCCTGAATCATGCAGATTTCTCTAAATGTGCATACATAGATCTAATCGAATCAAACAGATTACAAACCGATGCCTAGAAACCATAGAACCCTCAGCTGAGGATGGGCAGGGTGGGATGGGTTTTATAGATGTTTAATCATGTGACCAACCACAGTGTGTTTTGTTCTCAGGCTGGACCATCCACCAGTGCCTCCAGTGAGAAAGGTGAGATGCAGTTGAAACCTTTTATGTTTTTAGAGGGGAACCTGCAGAAGTCCCCTAGAAAGTCTGCTTTTCCGTAGAAATGTTTCACCACCACGAAGTAGCTTCTTCAGGCTGAGGAAAGTTGGCTGAAGGTCACACATTATTCCTTTAGTGTGTCAGACTTGGGCAGGCGTCGGACCCACATGCACGGCACAGAAGCACGATGATGGTTAAGCACAGGTTTATTTGACAAGGCAGAGTCAGGCGGTCCAGGTCATACACAAGCAGGCTCAGTAAAGTAGTACAACTGGGGGCAGGCAATCTCTAGTCCGATATTCAGGCAGGGTTCGTTACACAGGCGGTCTCGGCAGAAGTACAGACAGGGATAAGGCAAACTCAAGGTCAGATAATCAGTCACAGGTCTCTCACCGGCAGCAGTACACACGAGGTTCAGGCAGGGAACAGTGGTCAAGGCGATCAGGGTCAAACACGAGAAACTATACTTGAGATGCTGGAAAGAGTACGGAAACTAACAATCTGGCAACTGGAGTCTGTGAGAGGTGGAGGCTATATACTGGTACTGATTACTGATTGGTAACAGGTGTGGATACTGGGAACCGGAGAGTGACGACTGAGTGAACAGGAAGTTAACAAAATAAAACAGGATGTGACAGATGGCGTGAAACATGACATAGTGAGGTTGTAACTCCCACCTGTGAATAATGTGGTTGTTATGTGAACATAAGGATAGAGCAGGGAGTAGCCCTCAACTACTTTCCATGGATGAACCTGACACCTGTTCAGGTATGGGTGAAGATCAAACCCCAAGAGGTGCAGGCTTTAACAGACCACATAAATGCAGTGGACAACAGGTGTCACCTAAACAGGAGACCCTGGGGTTGTGGTCAGCATTACTTCTTAAACAAATGCGCTAGATACAGTATGTTAGGACATAAACATGCCTTGAGTCTGGGCTTCAACGCCATATAAATGTTTTTCACGTGCATCAAACACAGATGTTAAATAAGATACAATAACAGATAGCATGTAGCGACACCTGCGTCACATATTTGTGGCTCTACTGCTGCGATACTTAACACAAAAAACGGCTACGGCTAAAATAAAAGCTAAGATCCTAAGGAACCTAAAGATATAGGTTCAGAGCTCCTCAGCTGTGTATAAGAGACTCAGGTCCTTTAACATCTGCAGCTCCATGCTGAGGATGTTCTATGAGACTGTGGTGGCCTTCCTTCCTTCTCTCTCTGCAAGATTTTACAATTATATTACAATTATATCACAGCTAGTAGAGTAACTCTACTAGCTGTGATATAATTGTAATATATACAAAGTCAAAAACACATTCTGCTTTTTAAAATAAGGAAACAGAGCCTTGGACCTTGATGGTGAATTGCAGCCACCATCTAAGAGGCAAAAACCTGGCTTCATAGGATCAAACTCAGGTATTTATGTGGCCCTCCAGCATGTAATGATTTGTTTATAAATAGTTTATTTGTTTAAATAGTTTTATTAGCCAAATAGAATACTTTCATAATTGACTAGTTTCGATTCAAATAAATAACAACAGCATAGGTTTTATTCATCCTAATGTTGTTATTAATGTCAGGTATTCGTAACATTATTGCATAACCCCTTCATTGGTAACTGAACCCTGATTATAGACCAGCAGGCATACTACATTATTGACAGTGTATAGTTTTTCTTGCATATATCTTGGTTTTAAGTGTTTTTACATTACAGAAGAAATCATACTTTCTTGTGGGAAAAGCATCATGAGTCAAGTCCATGGGAGACTGCGTTTGGATGAACACACAAAACTCAATGATTTCCTGAAGTTAGTGTTATATTCCTTCATTCCTGGTTGTTATAATCATTACTCAGCACAAACTAATTATAATTTGTAGACAGGTGCTTCGTTGTTTGACAGCAAGTAAATATTTTTCAGAAGAGTTGTGTAGAACATGTTTAAGCTTCATATTACATTCTGAATTTAAATTGTACAGGAGTAAAATTCGTGGATTGGAGACTGACAAAAGGGAGCTCATCGGTGTCTTTGGTAGAAGTGGAGCTGGAAAGAGCTCTCTGATAAACGCCGTCATTGAAGAGTTTAACCTTCTGCCCTCTGGAGATTTCAAAGCATGTACCTCCGTCATGATTAAAGTGGAGGCCAACATGCTCAATTTTAAGTATGAGGCAGAGATAGAGTTCATTTCAAAAGAGGTAAAATTACATGTTTACCTTTAATAGAAGCAGCATTAAAAGTAATTTTTGAAAAAGGTTGTTTTACAGTAAATTTAGTTTTTACAAATGCACCTGCAAACATGTTTGTGTTTGCATTTTAGGACTGGAAGGATGAACTTTGGTGTTTGTATAATAATGTAAGGGACGATCACGAAATTGAAGACAAGCTAACAGCATTGTATGGAGAAGAATGGAGAAATAAACCTCCCGTTGAAAACCTCCTGGACAACAAATATTTCAAAGAAATCCCAGAGTTTCTCATGGAGAAAAAGAAATTTTTGACATCTGAATCTGTATGTCAGAAATTTTAGAATTTAACTTCATAATACGCATACATGTTGTTTATATTGAATATCAGACAATCATTAATCATCAAAAAATTCAGAATTAGAATAAGGCTTGCACAACTCAAACATATCTTAACAATTTCAAATTGTAGTTAAATTCAAATTAGTTCAGTAGGTATTTAATTGATTTTATGGGGTTCAGATGGTTTTAAATGTGAAAATGTTTTGAATGTTCAGGTGAACAAAATTACCTTGAACTGCCCTTTTAAATTGCACTGTTTCTTGCAGGCTGCAGAACTGTCAGCAAAATTACTGAAATACACGATAAGTGAGTCCATTGATGAAGCAGAGAAGAGGTGGTACTGGCCCTTGGTGAAGTGTGTGACTGTCAGGGTGCCTAAAAATCCTCTTCTCCAGCACGTCACACTTGTGGACCTTCCTGGAAATGGGGACTGTAACAAGAGCAGAAACGAAATGTGGAAAGAGGTGATTTATTTTATTTTTATTGTATGATTTATTTTTGCTACTTCAGGTTTATTATACGACTATTTTATTTTATCTGCATTTTTTACAGTTCTATTAGTACTGAAAATGTATTTGTTACGTCCCTTCAGTTTGTTGGAAGTTGCTCCACTGTGTGGATTGTGACTGACATTAATCGAGCAGCATCAGAGGACAACGCCTGGGAGATCCTGGAAAGTGCCTGCAGCCTCATAGGAAACGGAGGCCAGTGTCAGCAGATTCACTTCATCTGCACCAAGTCTGATTATTCTGAAAAATTTGATAAGCTGTGAGTGGTTTTAGATTTCAAATATTGATAATGTCAATGAATCCTTGAAGTAATTTTTATAGAATTGTAATAATATGTTACATAAAATCGCAACAAAAACATTTCAAAAACAAAATTAACACAACAGATGAGCTTAATATGTCTTTACTTCAAGCACAATAATAATAATAATAATAATAATAATAATAATAATAATAATAATAATAATAATAATAATAATAATAATAATGTGTTACAGTTCAAGAGATGCAGTTCGTGGTCACATATTTAAAAGAAACATGAAAGCCAAGGATGAAGTACAGAAAAAATTCAACACACTGAACAATGTCAAGGTAGTTTATCTAGATTTACAGCAGCTACAACATCTGGGAAAGATGTTTACATGAAAACTCACCACTTTTGTTACAGAAACATTTCAATGATGGATGTTTCAAAGTGTTCACAGTGAGCTCCAAATTGTTTCGGAAAGAGAAGCAATCTAAACCCACTGTTCTACAGCTTGATGAAACTGGTCAGTAAAGCATAAAAAAGAGAACGTTTAGCTGAATTTATGTATTACTTCGTTTATAGTCTTTAAGATTTTAAGTAACACCTGGCCAAAGTCATTTAGGTACAGAAATATAAAAGTACGAACTTACTTTTTCCAGAAATACCCCAACTTCAGAAGTTTCTGCAAAATCTCAACGACTGTCACTCAGAAACATTAAACTTTGTTTCTGGAGCTTATGGGATTCTGTCATTGATGCAAGGAGCCCGCAGCAGAGACACGGTAGGTTCAAGTACTGACTTAGGTAGCTGCAAATTAAGTGCGACAATTACCATTAGACAAATATATTGGCTGAAATAATTAAAAGGTCAATTGAATTGTTTTCTTTGTAACTACACTTGTGTTACTTGAAATGGTAGCAAGTGCTTCACTGTAAAAAACAAATATTTAAAAAACACATTGATTTTTAGACATTTTGTCGATTGCTTTCAATTATATTGTATAATTATGTTGTATTGTTGAATAATTATATTTAATTACAGGCTGACAGCAAAACTGAGGTCTGCCTACGACTTGAAGAAAAGTTACAGCAGGAATTTCAGAAAATTGCAAAAACCATGAAAAAGACTTATAAGGATTTTGAAGAATGTCTGATTGACGGAGTTAGAAATTCAGAAAGTTCATGTGAAGAAACCTTACACAAGTTTTTATATCCAGTATGTATTTAAACAACAGTTACATTTGAACAACATTTGATTAATTCAGATGTCTCAAGATCTCCTGTTTTCTTCTTTTCCTCTAAAGAGACAAAAAGGCAGCGGTTTCCATAAAACATTATCGAGTGTCGTTGAGCGCAGTGGTGTCCACAAACCAAAGAAAGGAAAACTCATAAACCTCAATATGAAGTTAAGCTCAAAGCTGACTGACAGCATTGATGAGATATTCAGGAACACCTTCCCGTAAGACATTATGACAGTACTTAACAACTGAATTAACTCATAACTAATAATTAGAAACAGCAACAGCTCTCCCACTGTTGTTACCTTTTCTTCGATTGTCATTATGCCGCCCTCATTCCTCTGCATTTCTTTTGTTGGCAGAATTTGTTTTTAAATAACTAACAACATATAGAGTATTATGTTACAAAAAACAAATTTTGTAGTATTTCATAATCTTTCAGGAATAAAGGGAAAAAAAGGTGACTGACAGCAGTGATGAGACGTTCAGGAACACCTTTTCATAAGACATTATGACAAAACCTTAACATCTAAATTATCTTAAATGTTTGAAGTATTTTCTAATCTTTCAGGAATGAAGGAAAACCATTCAGTGAAGTCATCAACGCCTTTTCCCTGGACACAGAGAAGCTGATTGAAAAGTACAAAGCTGTTGAACTGCAAATGATATTTCTAAAGATAGAGGTAAAGTGTAAACAGTGGTAAACCTACTGATAAAAAACAAATCTATAGAGGTTTTCTTTTTTACTTAGTTACTAGTGCATTATTACATACACAATATAGCTGCTGACACATACTGTACATACCGTATCTGTGTCAAACAGTTCAGGAATTACCAGAGAAACATATCACCTGTTGCTTTTATTTTAGAAAAGTATATAATACATAATTGGGTTTGTCTAACTCTCTCATAGGAAGAAAGAATTAAGACAAGACTCACCAAAATTATTCGTGATCGAAAGAAAACAATCTACAGCAGCCTGACTGAGATGATCGAGGACACTATGCAAGATGGATATAAAAGTACTGTAACATATGTAACTTGACCTTATATTGATCACAAGTACTAAGTAAATCTATTTTTCATGAAACATTTTTGTTTTACTATAGAAGCAGCAGAATTTAGAGGAACACACAAACTATATAACATGAGGGAGACACTGAAGACACATTTACATGATTCAAAGAACACCATGTTTAAGAAGGCTAAACGCGTTATGTTACAGAACCTGCAGATGTTGATGGTTAGTCACATTTTATTATTAAAAACAAACATGTTGAGCCACACATGATTTTTATGACAACTTGGTCCATATTAACCAACCCTGGTACTAAAGCTACTTTCTGTCCTGCTTGTTTTCTCTACCCAGCTATTTATTACCTGGATCAAGTGTGAAGTAGTCATGATATAGTATAGCACATTATTAACAGTATAGTACAGCTTAATCTGTGTTTAAGAAATACTTATACTGTAGCTTGTCGCTATAGTAACATCCCTGCAGAGTGCTTCACAAATATGCACTCATTATTAATATCAGTAATAATAATTATTATAAGTAGTGAGACATGATGAGTGCTTTTTATTCTGAAATAGGAGGAGATCATGGAGACAGTGATGAAATCTCTAAATGAAGCAATCGAGCTGTCACTCAAGACAGATGATCACATTATTCCAGGTAATAAACAATGCATTAAAATCAATAACTACCATCTTTGGACAATTGACATGTTGAAATTTCTGTAATTAGTAAGGTACTTGTTAAATATTTTTGTTAGATTTTTCAGCAGAGCTTGATCAGATGAAGAAATATTACAAGCAACTGAAGAACAGCTCACATGAAGAATCTAACTAACTCAGTAAAACACATTAAAACATTTACTGTAATAATCTAATGCACTGGAAAAAAATATTTCACATAGTGACACAGTTTATCTCTGGTTTCAGGGTTGCTGAAAGAAGGAAGCAGCTGTAGACTAAACCTACTCAAAGTCAAACATGTGCCTTTATTTCCTGGTCTCAACCACTGTAACCAAATTATAATTTACTTTTATTTATGAGTAACGTTTTCTTATATTAGTTTATTTTTTGGCTACATGTTGTTTTTAGAGACGTTTGTTTTTTTTTACTTTTTCAATTTATGATTACAATACATTGCTTTTATCTTTTTTACTTTATTTTATGAAGATAGTGTAGGTTGATGAGATCAGTGTCTTAAACATCTGTAAATCATAGCTACGGTACATTATTCACAGATTTATTCATTGAAGTAATGTTAACTTTTTCTACTTCCTTTTATCCATATTTTCTCATAGTAGCTACCTTTATGTTTTTAAGAGTAGTTTTTAAGTAGTTTTATATATTTGCTTTACCCAGCATGTTTTTAATTGTTTTCATTTTGTCAACCTTTCAGTTTTTTTTTGTAATGTCTTCTTGTGACCTTCATATTAGTAGTGAAAGGGCCTAGTGTTTTACAAGATCCCAGTTAGGAATTTGGTTCAGTTCTTGTTATGAGTAAGTGAGTTATTGATTATAGAATGATGATTTTACACCACTACGAGATTTGCAGAGAAGATTCATGCGCCTTAAAAATCGCAAACTACATCAAGAGTCAGGATCATCCAAGTAATATTAGAATTTATTGTAGTCATAGAAACCATTTTGACATTTTAAATAAAAACATCAATTCCACTGACAATGTTTAAATTTACCAATTGTACCAATTCATGTTTAATATGTTTAAATAATATGTTTATGCTGTGCACCTCTATATGAGGCTACAAAAAAGTATCAGTGTGTAAACAAATACAATAGACTATTTCATTCCACAATATTTTTAGTAAGACACTCAAGTTTCTAAACTGAAGAACTGTAAACGTAGCACCATTAAATAAATAAAACATGAACTAAAAGCCCTTGAACAAAATATAAAATTAAAGCACTGGGTGTTTATGAACAGGTTAAAATGTTACAGCCACTTTGTTTTTAGGCACGGAAATAGTTTGAACTTCAGCTCTGATCTGTTTCTGTCTTCCTTTTACAAACAATGTAATGTCTTTCATCTACTAATCTGTTATGATATTGCAAAAATCTACAGCCATTCACATACTGGCAATGTGGTAGTTTATACAATCACTTGATGAAGGACAATCACACTCTTAGCAGCGATTATTGGAGTTTAACTGAAGCAAACTTTGTATTAACAGACCAAAGGTTCCACAGATCAGGGGATGTAGAGACGTGTTAACCGAGAGAATGCTGCTTCTTCAGGTTGTCAGAGCGCTTCACTCTCTCCTCTGGCGTCTTTCTGTACCAGCTCCTGTAAATAAAGCATGATGTCATCACTGTAACTACTGCTAATGTGGACCAAGTCCACCAAACTGGAAAGTTGTTCTCATCAATGGAATGAAACAATAAATCACCCTTGCCGGTTCAGCTGTGCTTGAACTGGAGAATTTTGGCCTTGACTGGGCTTCAGGACTCTAAAGAAAAGAAAAGATATATAATATAGAGCCACAACATAAAACATGGGCCAAAGTAAAGGATAAACCCTACGGTGTTTGGCACCTGTTGGTGGTGGGGCTCTTTGGCTTCTGCTGCATCTTCCTAGCCTGAGCTGGAGATTCACTGACCCTGTAATGTAAGTAATACAATATGAATTAGTTACAAACAGAATCACTGCTAAGCACTGATCATCAACATCAGCATCCACACCAGATCCCATATGAGGTTTGTCCTACTTCTTTTTCCTGTCCAGAGATCTCTGTGTAGCCGCAGACAGAACCGCTCTCTCCTTGGGGCACTTGGTTTTCTCCTGTAGGAACAAAACACGATTTGGTGTTTTGCTTTTCTAATAACTGATAAAATGTGGTTCATTAATGGCTGATATCAGGTTACCATGTCTCGTAACTTCCTTTCTGCACGGAGCTCCCGGTCCTGCTGCAGTAAAGACAGTCGGTCCCTCAGAGGCATTTCAAAGAAGATGTCATGGACGTCGTAAAGGGCTGCGCGAAGCTGAGGGACAAAATATACACAAATGAGACAGTCGAACCCCTGGATTTCAGTCTATAAACTACTGTACAGTACGTTAATACCTGGGCTCCAACTCTCTCCTGCAAAGACTGATCTTGTGCTGAGTAGCTGCATTTCTTCTGCGATGCTTCAATCTGGAACGAGCGGATGAATTCCTGCGTGTCCTAAAGAATCACATAGAAACAACACACCTTAGCTGGGCATTCTGACTAATTGTGCACCTTTCATAGTGTATAAGTGTGAGCTCACCCCAACAGTCTGCCGCAGCTGTTTGACCTTGTCTGTTTTGAGAAGTCTGCGAGTGAGGAAGCCGCGGACGAGGGCTCCGATTCGGGACAGCGCCCTGTGCTGTTCTGCTGTTAGAACCTGGAAATGAGAGATTGAGGAACAAATGTCCGTCTGTACGAGCACACGCAGTCACACACATTGTCCTGCTCGTCACCTACCTGACTCAGCCTTGCTCGAGGTTTGCCAGCTGCTCTAGAGGGTCCCCACAGATAGACGGGAGGCTGGACAGAGGGTGAGGACCCGCTGGGGGAGACAGGACTGCTGAACCCTGGAGGGACAGTAAGGTGGTTCTAATGATGCAAACATCAGCAGCAGTAACACGTGCACAGTGGAGCGATACCTATACTGTGTCCAGGTGATGGCGTGTGGGCGGGGCTTAGCCTCGGGCAGGAAGGGCTCATGAGCGGACAGCTGTCAGTCACGAACGTATGATTCCAGTCACAGGCGTCTGCACTTAAGGGCCGTGCGCATCTCTTCCCTTTCAGTCTTCTCTCTGTCTCCTCAAGCTCCTAAACACATGCATACGAGCACATCATATTTTTGCACCTAAACTAGGTTTTGCTGTTGCTTTTCTTGGATATTTAACTGAAAATCACTGAAGAAACCCTGCTGTGATTCTGTGTGCTGACCAGGCGGAGGCGCTGTTGCTCCTTCTCCTGCTCAGCGAGCAGCAGAGACATCTGCAACGCGTGCTCCTCCTCCAGACGCCTTTGCATGTCCTCCGGAGCCTGTGCTCTCCTCTGGGTCTCCTCTGCTCATTGTGCAAACACACACACATGTGAAAATCACTCACTCATTCTTTTCAAAATACAGTATAAATCAATGCAATGCTCAGTGGAGAAGTGAAGAGAAAGACCCACCTGTCTTGCCCGTCTGTGCATCAGTAGCTTTTACTGAGATCCTCCCATTCTTCAGTCCTTGAAGATCATCGGGCCTCATCATGACTGGGACCTGCGTCGAGTCAGGAGACACGCGGGGCCTCGTCAGAGACGCTAAGGGATTCTCCACCTCGTAGGACTGGTTCAAGGCGGCGGCCGGAGTCCGTCGAGCGGGCGCCGCCCACGTGACCCCCGCCATGAAGCGAGGGATCCTTTCCTGGCTGCGGTCGATGTGCTCGGCTCCAGGCTTGAAGCTGTGCAGCTGGTCGTCCAGGGTGTGGCAGCGCCGGCGGAACCCTGCGGCCAGATGGTCACGGGGTCCCACTGAGCCCAGGACCGAGGCACTGACGGGTCCATAGGCTTCATGCTCTGGAGTGGTACCACAGTGACTGGATGGACCCCCCACGGAGCACCGCTGGCCGGGGGAATGTGTGGCTCCCCGGTCTGACGCGGCAGCACCTTCCCCGGACCTCCCCGGGCTCCGGGGGATCGGGTCTGCTGCGCCGATGGGGAATGAAATGTGGATGTTGCCTGTAGAAACTGGGCGTGGCCTGCGTTTCTGTGCTCGGGGGCTGATGCTGGACTGTGGACTGGGGAGACGAGCGTAACGCTCAGGCGGAGCGGGCGAGAGGCAGCCGGACGCTCGGGGACTGGGCTCGTGCAGGGGCTGAGCTGGGCCAACAGGACTATGGTGCAGGCTGAAGCCAAACTCCACTCCGGCGTCAGCTGTGGGACTGTTCTCCTTGTCGGAGGCGGCGTCAGGCGGGGGGGTCCCAACGTTTGAGCGCTGCTGACTCTGCTCTCTCTTCACATACTCTCGTGATCTCTTGAGCAGGCTGTCCAAGCTAATGTCCTCCTCCTCCTCCTCCTCCTCCTCCTCCTCCTCCTCCTGCTCCAGCTTCACCTCCTTAGTGGTGTCGGTGAGCGGAGAGGCCGGTCGGTCATTTGTCTGAAGCTCAAACCCGGAGCCTCTGGTAAGTTCAGGTGAGTCCGTAACCAGGGTGTAGCCTGTGACTGCTGCAGCTTTAGGAACCAGCAGCTGGTCTGTCTCTTCACTTTCTGTATGCGCCTGTGCAGAGAGGATAGGAAATGATGATGATGATGATGATGATGATGATGATGAATTATTTAATCATTACTTAAAATCACATTGTTTGCCTTTTGTCCAATTCACTGATCCCTTCTTTACAGTAAGCGGCTACTGTTTCATTGGATGCTGACGGTCACTGGGTAAAAATACCCCAGGCTTCTGGAGAAACTGTTTAGTTTGCAACTTGTGTTCAAGGCTGCAAGTGTCACTGGATTGAATTACTGAGCTACGCCGTGAGTCTGACACACCGGCCGATTTCATATCTGTTGATTTTAGGTCACTGTGCACAGACACGGGTGAAGCTGCATCATATTACTCACTGATTCTACAAAACTGGCCTGAGCTTGATCCAGTATGTACAGAGCCTGGGCCAGAATCTTGCTTCGCTGCTTGTTCTTCCTGTCCGACTCCAGCTGGACCGCCCTCCGCCTGTAGTCACACATCTCTGCGCGCTGCTCAGTGCTCAGCTGAAAAAACAAGACAATACAAGATTTCAAATACAAGACACTGAAGCTGAAGATGGCTTGAGATCTGTTCATGATTGCTCATTTATTCCCTCGTCCGCTTGGCTGTTTCAGAAACTAAATCTGTCAGCAGTCAGCAGCAGATGGATTCTCCTGACTAACATCAAACATCCTGTGAGCTCCTCATCATCAATTATGTCCCATCCTCTTCCTCTGCCAACTGCTGATACAACTCTAGCACCGGAGCTCTGCTCGTTTCCATAATTCCTACAGTACCTGAACACATCTTCACCTGTGTTACTGTGTGTCATAACTCATTTGATACATTGTTACTGTAACTGAAAGATTAAGGCAGTGTTATTATGCAGAACAGAGCGATACAGATACATAAAGGAAGTTCCCTATTTGTGGGAACTGTAGCAACCACAGTATATATAAACATCCGTGTGTTCTGTGTACACTTAGTGATTAAACCATAATTACTTTAGCTGCATCCCGTGTCCTTTATTAAGCAAAGAGCCTGATTCTTGTTCATTTCCTCCTTACCAGAGGGGAAAGCACGGCTCGCCCGTGGACGCGGATGAGCGAGCCAGCCTTAAGGGAACACGGTGGCTCACATGTCCCCTTCTTGTATTTCCTCTTGTTCTGCAGCGCGGCCAAACTCCGCAGGCAGAACTCCTCGTAGCTTTCCATCTCTGGACGCCCATACACCCACTGCATACCCACGAGTGGGAAACGCACACCATGTGGCCTCGTCGCCCAGCTGTTGGACCGGACAGAGAGCGTGGCGTCAGGCGGGTGTCCACCGGTCAGAGGACGCGCAGGCTCGGGCCGCGCGGGGCGTGGATCGCTGCAGGAAACCTGTAGTCATCAACAGAAAAGCAGGATGAGTCCACAACAAAGAGGGCTTGTGCGTCTGCCTTCAGTGCCTGTCACACTCATCACATTCCAGCCATTCCTCCCTTATCAGACCGTGCTGCTGACTCCCATTTCCGTGTCTTATTGAAGTGGCTGAAATCGCGTTGCCGTTCATTTGTCTATTTGAGAAACGTCTGTGCGTGAGCGGCTCGTGCAGACCTCCAGGTGACGCGCCGCAGGGCGTCAGCCCGAGCGCCAAGCTGGTTTTACGGAGGTGAAATTAAACCCAAGCAACGATATCAGGCGCGTATGAGCGACGCCCTCTGTTATAACGAGTATGCCTCGGTCACGTTCAACCAACTGATCCCGGTGCCCTCGCACAAACGCCTCAATAACCCAGAGGGCTTCACTCGCCAGCCCATAATTAACATTACAGCAGCTGATGGCCACTGATTCATGTCATGGCTCTCGCTCAGCGGCGGTGGCTGTTTTCCCCTCACCGCTTTGTGTCGGCTACTGTGGAGGATGCACGATCTACAGTCTACATCTAAAAGCATCATTTAATCACAGTCGGAGATTTTAATGCAGATGTGCCCTCGCAGCAGATTGACAGTGAAGCCCTGCCCGTGACTCGCTGGAACGTTCTTACCTTCAGAATAGAGAGACAGTCCGACAAATGCTGCCGACAGTCAGTGAAGCGGCCGCTGTGACACGAACCCGACGCTCATTTCAACCTCGGGAGTCCACATGGATGTATTTGGCTGCCAAATCATCATCATTTGTGACTCTTCCGGGCTCCAACAGCGCCTCCTAGCAACAGCGCCTCCTAGCAACAGCTCGCGGGCCACGTTCCAATATGAATAACGTTACCTGTTCACGTTTCCTTCCTATGAGGATCGATAATTAGCGTTGTCGTTCACGCGCGCATAAGTTAATTATATAAACGGTGCTTGTTATTTGTGAGCTTTTGTCTATCGACAACGGAAGGCGTCGGTCAGCAGGACCGGACAAGTAAATAAACCTCAGAGGAAAGTAAAGACAATCCCTAATTAGAATTTAACCTCGGTCGAGCGATTACACCTGATAAGCGTGAGATCCAAAGCTGCTGAGCACAGTGTGGGGAAACTAAAGTTTGCTTCCGGCTTGATTTGTGTTACTTTCATTGACATACTGCCCTGGAAGTGTTTTCATTTCACACACTCAGAGGCATTTTTGGATAAATGGAAGAACAAAAGTGGCTGTTACTTTGATATTATTCCTTTTTGATCTTTAAATTATTATTTTATTTTTCCCCAATTTTGCAAATAATAAGCCACTTGTGCTTAAACAATTTATTCACCTAAACATACAACCAAATAATGTTTTTGATTTTTATATTGTGTATTGTATTATATTGTGTAAGCAGTGAGAAAGTATCTTCAGGAGGTCAACTGAGTCTTTATTTACCAATCTTTAGTTTATAGTCTTAACTTAATTTGTATTGTTTGTGTTAATTGGACTAAAACATCAGCAGTTACACATACGCTTAACTAAGGTTAAATGGTAAACGGTAAATGAGATTCTATATATCTACAGTATAAGTGTGTGTTTGCCTTGTGTGATAAACACAATGAGAGAGTCTGTAGCCACACTGACGAGGCCATTAGGATGACGTGCCATTGGGTCATTAAAATTTTACACACTAATAAGTCAAGCAGCTTAAGTGGCAATTTGCTGCATGTGTCTAACCCTGTAAAACAAAGTACAAATAATATCATGACTGATGAAACCCCAAAGGTGCTGTTGTGACAACTGGGCCTGTTTATAATTTTCATGGACCAGTCATTTTGACTGATTAAATCACTTTGGCGGAATGAATATACCGATGTCTTCAGCCTGTAGAGGAATAAACAACACATGATTCAAACATTAACAGTTTAGTATTCAGTGTGTGTATACAGCATATGCACACTGTGCGCTGACAGTTCACTGGCACAGGCTCATATTTCCTGTCACATAATGTGGCCATGCGTCCGCATGCGAGACACTTGCTGTCATTCCACGAATGACAGGTGTCGAGTTTTTCAGGTTTTCTTGTGAACTGTTGTTCTAAAGCACAGTGATATCATGTTAGACCCACCTGTTAGGTTACTGCATTGGATGTATCAGCAAAAATAAAACTTTTGTTTAAAACTTTGCAATATGTTAGTAATTCCATAAAATAAACATGGTTAGTGACAGCTACATTTTGAGGTCATGCACCAGCAGCCCAGACTCAACCACCTCCCTACATTAGATATATATATACATATACATAAAAATGGAACAAACAAAACAATAACAAAAGCAGTACTAGCAATTTAAGTCAAATTTATTAAATTAATTTGTAGTTTGTTCTGTTCTTCTGTTTATTTTCTTTAAGACTGAACGCCGTGATATATTTTTTTAATAATCATTAGTTCTCATGAAGAAATATACGAAATAGGTTACAACCGTGATTAATAATAGTGGTGTTTTATCCGTTTGTTGCTGTTCTAGCCAGTGCCCACTAAGTGGCGCTGTATCATATCTAAAGCCAGTTAAGCGTCGTTTAATCGGATCCCTTTTATGGTCATTTTGACCATATTAGGACTGACTCACGTGATCCTGGCGGTGAAACGGAAAATATGACCGAATGACCGGGAAAGGCGAACGTTACAACCAGCTCTTATTCACACTACTGTAAAAATACAACTGTCCAGACTGGATGCAACTGTTTGCTAACAACCTAAACCGGCGGACGTCAGCGTTTACACTCAACAACAGCCCGCAGTCAGCCTCAACGTGTGAGTAATCAAAGCTCTGCATCGACACTTCAGGTCAACTGGTTTCACGTGCAGCTTTGAACTGTCAGGACTTGCTAACGCTGCTAAAGTTAGCATATGTCAACGTTAGCCAGCTTTTAGCTAACTGTCTGGAGAGCAGTGTTTTTGGGAACTTGTGCTTGTCTTCCTGGACTTTTTGAACTGTGGGACCAAAGTCTAAATACTAGAGATGTGACGTGAATGAGCACAAAGTAGGGGGTGACGTCACACCAACTAGCTAACAATCATATTTTTTTATTATGGTCTCTTTGGACGTTTTGTCCTTCCTTCGCTAGCTGCAGCGGTTGCTATCGTTAATAAATTATCTTGCAGTCATTCATAACAGCTCCCGCATGTTGTGGCTATTCTTCTGGTCAGAAAAGGGAAGTCACGCATGCGAGGCTTGGGGACTTTACCCCGTGTGCACTTCCGCTTTGGCTTATTCCCATCAGAGACACCTGAATGTATTAGTCTAATTCTTTAAGTTGACACTCTGGCGAGGCTGAGCAGTCATCACAACCTGTGCAGATATTTGCAGCACTACAGAGATTGTCCCTCGTATAGATTTAAGGTTTGCTGTTCACTTTAAGCTGAACAGATCAACAAAATAAAACGTCTGAATGATTCTGTGCGAATAACCTGGTTGTGGATGGTCCACCTCCGCCAGAAGGTCGCAGTGAGAATGAAGCCAGACCAGCAGGTGGCGCCTCAACCAACACCTTTTTATACTGGTTAATCTCATTTACTCTATTTATTGTCTCTTTGTTGAAAACGTGCGTGAGTGAGTGCTTGTTAATGAGCTATTTACACGTTAATTTTAAGCACTGATCAATGTCACGTTCTTCATTGTTCATCGCTTGAGGTGCTTCTGCTCATCATTCTTGTTACCCCCTTACTCACACATTTACTCCATTGACCGTTTCTATTACGAAGTGATTGTTGTGACAACACAAAGTTATAATGCCATCATTTAATTTCTCTGCAGTCTGAGGTCGTGTCACTGGGGCAAAAAGGAGACTGAGCTATTTTGTAATTGCAGTGTTTTGTGTGTTGTTAAAACCTTTACACCCTACATAGTGCTCGGATCTGTAGATGTTTATGTTCATGTGAGTATCTTTAAATTAGAACTCACAATAACCAAATATTTGGAATATATTATTGCTTCATACAGCTTATGCAGTCCACATATTATATAGTTTTTGAGGTTTAAAATGGTTTTGACTCTGAAGTTCATAGCTTTACCATTTATAAAAGTAGAAAGATGCAAATATATTTAATCGGGCAAGATTCTATTATTATAAAGGCTTTGGTGGCAGACGCAGGGACCTTTGTAACAGCTGACGCCCCCTCCTAGGGTTCAGCGTCAGCTCCAACAATAGTGAAGTGGCCCTGAATAAGCGGGCCAGCAGCAGCGGTCCTGCTCGTGCCTCTGCTGCAGTCCTGCGCTCCTCCAATGGGTTTGAAGTGAGCGCCCTGGCCGACAATAGAGGGTCTGGGAGTGGGAGGACCGGCTCCACAGCGATCCTTCTGGCTTTGTTACACCCGGGAAGCCATTTTGGAAATCTGCTTGTTGTGCTCTAGCATAACACTCACTAGCTTCTGGAAAACTTTCGCATTTTTCCACAAGGAAGCACAACGTTTGGGCTCTCGGCGGTTGCGCAGCCACAAATACGCTCTGGGTTTGCGCGCGGCGGGATGCCCGCAGAAGTTTGCGCATCTTCCGTAACATAAATGTGCGGATCTTGTTCCTTTTGGATTACGCTCTTGGGGAATAACAACATACATGGACTGAAGCACGCGGGCAAGTTGGCATGCTCTTATTAATAACGCCGTATTGTAGCTGAAATATTCCGTGGTAGATGTGTAATTTCCTTTAATTCGGTTTCATTTGGCACTTGCTGAGCTCCTTTACCCCCAACTGTTCCAACATCAACCTCCTCAGGCCTTAATTTGCAGGCTAAATGTTACAGATCTGCGACATTTGATGTTACATGCCGCTAGAATTAAGCTGATACATAGAGTCTTATCATAAGAAATGGAAATGGTCGTTTGACCAGTGCTTCCATGAGTGACGGCGTCGTCTGAATACATGGCGTCTAATTTTAGACCAGGGCAATGAAGAATGTAACGGCTTATATGTCATTTGGCCGCACACCGTGTTCAGTTATTACGCAGAAAAGCCTCCTTTTTCTCGCAATGCCCAGGTCAGACGCACTGTTTTGACAGCGGCTGCACTAGTCTACTGTCGCAGGTGGTTTACGTAAAGGAGCCAGCAAAGCAGATGTGCGTGGTGACATGTAGGACTGTGGGAAAGGTGTCACTGTGTTGGATGTTTACTGTGTGTGTGTGTGTGTGTGTGTGTGTGTGTGTGTGTGTGTGTGTGTGTGTGTGTGTGTGTGTGTGTGTTTCTGGGCTCTTGTTCAACCTGTCTCATAAATAAAGTCACAGGTTAGTAGTAGGAAAGAGTTGAACAGTGAATGCTGAGGGTTCCCACTGCCTCTGAAGCTGTAGGACGTTGATATTTGATTTGAGGCATGAGGAGGTTTTGACAAGTTAAAAAATGTTTAATCATGGCAGCATTAAAACCGCATGGCTGTTGGATATTTGTTTCAGTTTATCCCTCATTTCAGCTTTGGTCCTTTTGATGCGGATTTGAAACATGATTAAGATTATAGCTGCAGATTGTGGTGGTGGATTTTAGGGAAAACCATCTGTTTCTCGTGCTGCCCCCTTTTTCCACCGTTTCTGTTGCGTTTCTGACTTTGCCCAAATTACCTGCCTGCCTTTGTTTTGAGGGAGCAGTGATGCAGCACCACAGGTGTTTTGTTATGCAGCCGGCTATCTTTTAATGTTAATGGGGTAAACAAAAATGCAGCCTTTTTAAAATGTTTCAAAAGTTAAATAAACCCTACATTTATATGGTAATCAACGTATTGGAGCTGGGTGTATGTATTACAAGGACTGCTGCGTGTGTCATGGTAACACATGGTATTTGCACAGCCTGTTCACGCAGGTTTCACTGAGCAGCTCGAGCCTCAGGCCAGTGGTTTCCCGCCCATTGCCTAAAACTCAGCCCCACCTCTTTCTATTGGACTGGGTTTCATAATACCGGCTGCTCTGTGTGGAGCTCAGCCACAAAGTCACTGTAGCAGTCGCTCTCCTGGCGTGAAGTGCTAAATAAAAAGCCGAGAGAGGAGGCTCGTCGCTCGCTCGCCCGCCTCCTGTCTCTACCAGCTGCTCCAGCCCGTCGCCGTCCAGGGGAGAAGAGGCCAGTCATTCACTGCAGCTTCACGAGCGTCTGTAACGTCCGTCCGTCAGCAGCGAGCCAGAGCCAGCATGCAGGAAGAGGTCAGCCAGCTCCTGTCCACAGTAGCATTGTTGTCTTCCTGGAAGTGAGGAATGTCCAGCAGCTCTCATTAGCGTCCGTTGGTTTTATAGTGTAACTGCTGGTTAGGTTTAATAGCTGAGCAGTGTAGATTGACTCGGGAAGAGACGGGATTTACCTCTGCTGTAGTGTTTTTTATTAATGTTTAAATATTTAAAGTCACACTTGCTTATTGGCAGTACTTTATGTGAAAATGTGGCTGAGACAGGCTGAACAAAGCACTGCATGTGTTGCTGTGGCGCGTGAATGGAAGTTAGTTTGTGTCCTCGCTGTTCCTGCTGCCACCTTTTCAGCTTTGGCTTAAAGAGTCCTGTTCTCTGCGTCCTGATTCATGCAGCTTAAGCAGAGAGGAATGACCATGGATTTTTCGCAACTGCACACGTATACACCTCCACAGTGTGCCCCAGAGAACACCGGCTATACCTACTCCCTCAGGTGAGACCTCGGTTCTGTGCTGCGACATGCTCAGACTGTCAGGCCTTTGGCGCTTTTTGAGTTAGACCCTGACCCTGCCTGTCATGTGTGACTCCAGGCAGCTCGAAGGGTCACCTGCTGTGTGAGAGACCTTACTGCTGTTTATTAGTTTTTCCTGAACAGTTAAATTGTTTTATTATATTATTTCTGTAATAACTTGTCATTAATTGTGACATTTTTAACATGGTGAACTACAGCCCATTGTTTGTAAGCTGCAGCCTTTTCCCAGAGGGTGTTTTCCTACATGTGCTGGTTTTGTGTTTGCTTGGATGGCACTGACTCAACTTTATTTAAAAAAAAATGTGGCTTTGTGTGATAATCAAGCCTTGTGATCATGCAGTTACTTATGTTTGTAGTCAATGTGAATCAATTATTACTTACATTTAGTAGTGGTGTGGGTTTGTCTGCTCTCAGAAATGTAGGGTACAAGTATTTACTCTGTTGCAGAGTCGCTGTCCTGCTTTTTTGGCGCCTCGTGACGTGTTAAAAGCACCACAGGCACTGTCAGATTTCCAGTTCAAAGAATTCCTGCACCACCGGCTTCACCAAAGCTCCTCAAACCGAGCATTGTTTCTCCTCTCCCAGACATCACAGCTCAGGCGGCAGGTGTGGTTGACACCTCACCGGTATGGTTAGTTTGAGTGGAGGAATGTCGTCTGTGTCTGGGCTGTCATCGTTGATTTGGGGAGATGCCAGAACAGAGAAAGGCATTTAGGTGTGGAGGTCTAATAATTTAATCTCACCTGGCGGGGCTAGGTGCTAAACTCACTCTCTGACTAGATTTACAGTTTGCCTTCAGGGATGAGATGCCGCCCACCGTTTTAGTGAGAGTACGAATGCGTCTTTCAAATAGGGTTGAGCAAAGTCGGCCCATTATGTTGACGGCTCTGTCTTGCAGAAATGCAGTGCACATCTGAAAAACTAGGCTTGCTGACTGCAGCACACTGTGGAATTCACTGGCGTTGCCATTTAGTGGAACTTTTGTTGTATTAAAGCATACATGCACTTCAGATCAGCCTTGTAAATACACAATGTGAATTCCAGCATGTGAAATGAAGTCTTAGTAACTAGTCACATGTGGTCTGAATGTATAAGAGCCTGCTGGAATCTGGCAGGTAGGCTGAGAGGCTGGGACAAGCTCATTGTGATCCTTAGAGCAGTCAGGCTATTAATGAACCGCACAGTCACAACCATGGCCTGATCCCAGGATTAGACTAATAGTTTATGCTTCTTGATAAGCTGGTTGGGAGAGCTGGGTTTTTATTAGTGTGCCTAATTTACCTTAGAGGCAAATACAGTCACAACTCAGAAGAGAAATGTGTTTACATAGATCGGTTGATCAAAGACAGTTGCATTTCCTTGTTTCCGCTCAGTTTATGATAGATTTGCTCCTCAAGGTGCAGGAATGTTGACTCATCGGGATTTCTAACAGCTTGAAAACTGAGACTGTGGGTGTCTGTGTTTTTTACGTGAGCCCGATCAACAATGAGTGGTGTTGAGACGGACAGAGTCAGGTGACAGAAGCCGTTGGCCCATCTGTTGTGAGAACTCAAAAGAGCAGTGACAAGGTTTGTGGCATTGAATGGTCTGAAGAAAGGAATGGAGGAGCCCACCCCATCTCTTGTTCCCGTCGTCACAGCATCTGCAACCGGGTGTTAATTTAATTACTGTAAATACAGTGGTTAGAACACGTTTACAACTTGGCAGAGTTTTATTAGAGAACTGGAGGTTTCTGTGCTTTCACTTCTATCACGCAGCTGCTCTTCAGTGCATGCAAATCTAAAATCTAGGCTCTTCTAGCTGCCGTTCTAGACCTTTTCATTTGAAGTGTTATGATTTGCTTCCCAGCTGGAAAGTGGTACAGTTGTTCTTTTCGCTCCGCCCTTGAGCTTCACCGCGTCTTGAAACTCAAACTGACTGCTCTATATCTTCACTAAAGCACGTTTGTGGGCTGCGTATTCGCTGCACTTTATATTTTATGATGGTGAAAGTGGGTCGGTGGGGGCTGGGGGTGTGGGGGTTCAAGGGATAGTTGTAGCATGAAGGTAGTAAACATTAGCAGCCGCAGCAGATAAGTGATATTGTGAGAGATAAACGGCAGTAAACCTTCAGCCTTTGCCTTAAGCTATAGATCATTAATTGTAACGTACGTGAGAGCATGTTAATTGTAGATGGCACTTTTACATTTGTATGTAATCACTTCCAGCCTCAGCGGTGTAGTTCTGCCAGTACCCGTTGTCAGTTGGAGACTTGTGGACACCACAGGGAACATGAGGACAGGAGGGACGTGCAGCCTGTGTGTGTGGGTGAGGGTAGGCTGGAAAGCCTAATCACGGTGCCAAATCTTGGCCAACCAGAGATACTCCGTTGGAAGTCTGACAGCTCTCCAGTTGGTCCCAGTTCCCGGCCTCTCGTAAATTTAGGCCTCCGAGCCTCACGGGAAGGAAGGCATTATCCACTCTAGTATTTTGAAGAAACTAGAAGGAACCGTGTGCTAGGTTTGCTGTCGGATCAGGCGTTTTCCCACCCATTTCCTGACGCTCCCATAACTGAAAGTAAGGAGCACAGTGTGGTGCTGTGGTATTATACTGAGCTTTCAATAAACCAATAGGAAGGGTTTACAATATATTGGTGTAAATCAGCCAAGTTCAGCATCCATTTTGTTCAACTCCGATGTTCTTCATCATTTTGATTGGCTGTTTTTGCTTCTCCTCGGTTTTATTCTGGGCGACGCATAACTTCCTGTAAACATTTAGAAAAACAAAAAGGAGTTGGGGTGAGCGAGCGAATAAACTCTGCAGCCTGACGAGGCTTTTGTAACCACACTTGTGGTTTTGAAACTGAGATTTGCAAACCCATGTGGTTTTGATCATCCTTGATGCGTGTTCGTGTGTGGAGTTATTTTAGTTCATATCTATGTTTGTGTGTATAACTCATTTATTTAAGTGAAAGGAACTATTAATAACTACTTTGTTAATGTACATTATAAAATGTTAGAAAGCTGTTTTCTTATTTTGGCAGCTGCTGGTGGTTGAAATCCTGTGATCATCTAATCCCCACTTTAAAGTACACATATTCGAGTTATGTTCCCTTTATTTATTTGGATTTTACATTATCTCCTAATTCCCAACAACTTTACCTAAATACAAAGTGCAGTGTAGAAGCCAGTGAATCTGTAGATGCTTATCTTATCGAATTTTGTGTGTAGTTGTCGTGTAAGAAAGGTTGCTGTGCCCACTGAGTGTGGGAAGACTATCAAAGGTTTAGTGTTATGTAAAGAGAGATTCCAGGGATGTTGGGATGCAACGCTGCTCTGTTTCTTCATTGGTGTCTTCTTCACTCACTTCTAAAAGCATCGTGTCTCTATTTATACCGGTGACGTAGGCCGTGGGAGAGAGGCAGATACCCAGGACCCAGAAGTCTGCTAAGTAATTACACATTGTTTACAGTTACTACTAAGGCAGCCTTGGATCTGTGTTAGTAGACTGGAGGCACATACACTAGGTACATGTAGCTTTAGTTATTAAGTTATTTTTAAAAATTAATAATTAATAAAGAGTCTGTCACAATGTAAATGTTGGGAGTGTGTGCATAGGAAAGTTGTTTTAGGAAAGTTGTTTTTGACCATAGGAATTCTTGCAGTCATGTAAACTATGCAGTCTTCCCTATAGCAGTAATATTGCTGACTGTGAGGTCTGTCAGTAGGAGATTATTTTATAGTGATGTTGCTTTGGCGCTGCACTTTCTGGATTAACTGGATTTTTTTTTTTGCTCTCTTCACTCAGGATTGAAATGACTGTTAACCTCACATTCAAAGCAAACTGGGGAAAGCTAAACCCGCCACTGTCAAAATTTGAAATTCAAATTTCAGTTACACAACCAGTACATGCGATGGGGGGAAAAGAAGCTGCTTGTGTTGATAGTCTTTAAAGTACAAACCCTGTTTCACTTTGACATAAAACAATGTAGTGCATCAAACATTGAAGACAGTAGCGTACAGCTTTTGGAGTACATGTGTTCCCTGAATGGGTGGTACTTGTAGGAGTGGGCTAGAAAGCTAGAAAGCTTATATGTGCACAGTAAGTGTACACACTGCTGCTGGTGCTCACTCTAACATGTCCAGTGCCTTGACACACCCACTGCCTCAAGGGCCAGAGACAGTTCCTCTAAATAACAGGTTGTTTAGAAAGAAGCTCCATCCTTAAATATCCAGCAGGAAGTTTATTCTGTGTCACAGAAGTGAAAAGCTTTGTTGGCCCCCTCGTTTTACTCTGGAGTCCTTTTATACCAGACCAAGAAGGATCTCATGACTTAAGTCTACCTGCTTGAAAAGCGGCATCTGTTTATAAAAGTGAAGCCTGTTTAAATACTTTTCGTTCTAGTTCCACTGAACCTCGCAGTGGCTGCCCTGTTGGCTCTTAGTCATGGCTGCTGGTCTACTGTGCCAAGTGGGTGTGGTCCCGTGAGTCACAGCTGCACAACACTGGCTGAACATTACAACACTCATGGTGTGCTTCCACTTAGGTTTTGGCTTTGTGTTGCAGAGTAAAGTAGAATATGTATTTATTTCAGCCTGCACACATACTGTACTTTGACATGCTTACTTTCGGAGATTTCTACTCCTACAGATGCACGGTTCCTGTTTTATTGTCCTCTATTATCGTTCCCTTGTGAGTGACTCATTTCCTGTCAAGCCCATGCTAGTCGCACGGAACAACATCATCACAGCTCTCTAAATTCACTGAGTGCCTCTGTTTTGTTTGTGTCTGCCACCATGCTGCAGATGACACACATAGAAATGTGCAGGATATCTGTGTTCAGTATTGGTTTGATGTCACTTGAGGCCTGTTTGTTGTCTTCGGATGGAGCAAACATGTAAACGTCCAGGCCTGTGGTTGACTGTCGAGTATTAGCTCCTGTCATCTGGCCATTATTTTCTCATTTCTAATGTTCTGTTTCTTCCTGCTTTGTTCTTCCCTTCTGTCTCAGCTCCAGCTACTCAACAGCGGCGTTAGAGTTTGAGCAGGAGCACCAGATTGCTCCTGTGTACGAGTCGCCCAGGATGTCACGGCGAAGCCTGCGTTTGCAGGCCAGTGCTGGTCACTATGGAAACGAGAGCCTGGCTGATATGTCCCAGAACCACAGCAGCACCTACACCAGCACGAGAAGAGAGACGAGGTGAGACTAGTAATGGCTTGTCGCTCCCACGCTCGCTTGTTAAACTGTCTGTAAATGCAAGTTTATGAGTTGTAGTTATTACAACATACTTGTCTTACTTATATACACATACCAAAACTCAGTTCTGCTTTCTTCGATTATTCCAGGACCCTGAGGAGCAGAAAACAACAGCAGTCCAATTTGAACTCCCTGTCTCTATCCCTAAGCCAAGTGGCCACACCACGGAAAACACTCTCATTCTCAGCTGTCAGTACCCCCATTGCAAGCAGCAACTTGGAGGAAAGCAGTGCACATAATGCAGCATCCGATGCATCTCTGAACACTTTCACCGTGGCCCAGCCCCACCTGAGGCAACGAACCATCACCTCCACCACAACAACCACCACTTCTACGTTTGTGGATGGACACTGGGGTCAGTTCTTGGAAATATGATAGATGAAGTGTTGAGCACCACCATGATTCCTGTTTTTATTTTGACATTTTTAACTTTTACGTTAAACTTATGTAGACTTATCATCTGTATTCTCCTACAGGGAGAAGTTCCATCGCTGATCACAGTTTAAGTATCAATGGCGACGCCAGTACGTCGAAGTCGCACGCCACATCAGTCAATGGTTACATCTGCCACGACTGCTCCCTTCACTCTCAGAAAGACTCCTTCATCACACAGTCATCTTCATCAGCATCTCAGGCTGCAGAAGCTGCCACAGTTTCCCTCTCCTCCTCATCTTCACCGTTCACAAGTATTTACTCCAGAGACAGGAGTCAAAAAAACAAGACAGGTGAGAAAGTGAGATATCATCTTTTTCATGCAACCTGCTTTATCTCTATATAACTTTATGGGTTATTGCAGCTGGAAGTCGAGAGCAAAGATTTGAGGATGTGACTAGCGGTGCTGTGTTTTCCAGGTGTCCTGATGTCAGTGTGCAACACGTGTGTGCGGTACAGCAAAAAGGTCCTGGCCCCTGTAGTGTCTTTAGTCACCGTGGTGTTCAGCAGTGTGCTCTGGCTGGGTTCAAGGGTCAGAAGCTCTCCAACAAAAGGTAATTAACAAGAAGTTATTTACTCATAATGGTTTACCCATTGTTCTCCTTTCTTCAGCTCATGTTTCCTGAGCCACTGGACTTTAAATGGATTTTCTGGGATCTTGAAGGAAGTAGATTTTAGGCGGCTGAATTTCTTTTGTTAGTTTCTTAATGAGCAGGTTTCATGTCAGCCCTTTTCAGTGTTTTGGTTTCACATCCTAATCTGTTTTTTATGTTTGTGTGAGGTTTTCCCATAGTATTTTCTCAGGGTATCTTCAGGACATTTTATTATCATTCAGGTCACTTCTCCATCTCACAGGTGGTAACATACTTTTTCTCTTTAGCCGTGGCTAAAGTATCTGTCACTAACAATCGGTGTATGGGGCCGCGTTTGTCACCAGGTGTTCTTACGTCGTTTTCTGACTATATGAGACAAGCAGTGTCCTCCAGTTTGTCCCAACTGTGGCTGTTTAAGCAGAGCACCCTTCACAGGATGATGGGCCACAGGGCTAATGGCTATGAAGAACAAGGTACCAGCCGAGGTCATTGCACCTGACTGTCTTTGGTTTCTGTGTACTACCTTATCACAGTTCTCTCTTCTTTCAAAGTTAAACTATAGTTATTATTTATGATAAATGATTGAATTGAAATCTCATGTCTGTCTTTGTGTTAACACACTTTTACTTTCAAACTTTTTTTTATTTCTGAAGGAGGAAGTGGCTTCCAAAACAGAATCAAAACTGTACATGTCAAACCACTGTTGCCTGAACACAGTCAACATTTTTTCACTTTCATCTTGTGATGCATGTTCCTCACATTTGGCAGCAATGAGGATACTTGTGCTTCCACAACTATAAATACAACCTTCATGCATAAGCTACCTAAGTAATGTTGGTCACAGTGCATTAAGTGTTTTAACAGCTGATTGAAGCTGCTTTATTTTACAGCTACAGGAAAGCTTTATAAACCCTGCAGCATGTCTTTCTCTGGTTCTCTCTTCATCACTTTGCTCATCTAACTGTTTTTATTCACCCTGTTCATTTTCTTCATGAACAGGTCATGCTGTCACTTTGGTTGTGTCGTCTTTCTAACCCATCTTTTTTCATAAGTTTTCTAAATCAAAGTATTTTTGGTTATGTAATGAAATGTTTTGTGTGTATTTTGCAGCTCACTCAAGCTTCTGTGGAAGCATGAATGTGAAGGATCTGGTTACTGAAGATGCATCACATCTCAAACTCAACGGTTCTCTCTGTAAGCCAACACACACAAAGCACCCATGCGCACACACACACGCCCTTTCTTTCTTTCTTTCACTACTTGCGTTGCCTTGTCGAAGTGGTGACTGACAGAGTTAATTATATGCGTGACCTGTGCGAGGACCTGTGAGCAGAGGTTGTGTGAACTGCTTGAAATAGTCAGTAGCCTTTTGACCAATGTGCCCTGCAGATGCTCCTGTCATCAAGCTTTGCATAATTTGTCATCACTCATGTTACAAAATGTGCAATACTGATTTAAATTTGTTTAGTATTATTATTTTGTATTTTGCTCTTTTTATCTCTTTTTTTATTTTGCTTTTTAAATTTGTAGGTTGTTCACAAGTTCGTTCACACAGCTTTGCCTTTTGTTTTTTTGTGTTTTCTGTTTGCCTGCTGTCCATCATTTCCATCTAAACAGGTGATGACTGTAAAGGGAAGCAGTATTCTGAGACACACACTGCCCTCCTCACAAAGTCCTCCAGGTCTCAGAGCCGGGTGGGGGCACTTTGGGGCCTCCTAGCTTATACAGGTTAATCATTTCTTTGATGTTGCCGACAGCCTAGAAATGTGAAATGTGCTTGAAAATGAAGGATTTAGCGCCAATATGTTGTTGCATTGAGCTTTGAATTAAAGCTTTTGTGCTTTTATTTTGTCTTCCAGGCTCCTGTCTCCTCCAGCCTGGCTATTGTGTGGTAAGAGTGGGCAAAGCTGTGGGTTCAGGGGTTGGGACAGTGGCTAAAACGCTGCTCTCACTGTTGTGGATGCTCCTGACGGCTCCAGGTTGGTGAAGCATTTTTCCTTCTCTCTTTAGTTCTGGACTTGTTCAGCACAATCTCTTCTTCTCATGCCCTGTGTGTCTGTTTTCTTCCACTTAGTGAAGGCAGGCAAAGGGCTTCTGTGGTTTTTTGCATCAGGGTGGTACCGGCTTGTGTCTCTAATGTCTATCCTCAATGTCTTCTTTTTAACACGGTAAGAGCTGTTTCATCTGGAATTCATAGCACTGACATTTCCAACAGCTAAATATGTTTTAATTATATACAGGGTAGAGATTTATTTACTTTGCATCATTTCAGATGCCTTCCCAAACTCTGGAAGCTCCTGTTACTCCTGCTGCCCTTGTTGCTTCTCCTTGGTGAGTGTATAAGAGCACACAGTGTTTTTATCCTATCACAGGTAAAACCAATTTTGTGAGTATAGACAGTGAGGGGGAAAAATGTTACAAGCAGCACACATCCCTAGGGTATGCTGCAGCTCCAGTACCAGATTGAGGTCAGCCTTTCTTTTTAGGGCTTCGAGTAGACTTAGTCCACTCTGCTTCATCCCTGCTCACGAATCTTAACAACACCGTTAGCAATACCAACACACAGTCACTTCTATTTATCCCTAACTATTTCATTATATACGTATTTGTTCTTTTTGCCTAAAGTAAATTAAAAGAGTGATGTTAAAAATAGTGATGCACAATTAATCTAATGTCAGTTGTGACGTCAGCCTTCACACTTGTATAACTGCAAGAGGCTGCAATTTTAATTAATTAATATTTGCTTGTGTGACTATGGCAACCTGTTCTGCTTTTGTGCTCTTTGTCCACACTCACAATAAACGGAGTCAATCCTCTGTTTAATGAGTAGTGTGTGTGATGTGAGGTCACTTGACTTTGTGCTGGTGTAGATGCATGGATTCTGTCTAGAGTGAGACAGTTGACAGGCTTGCCATCCTTAATTTTATACCTAAGGTCTTTCTATACATTTCACTATTATTACCTATTTTTGTATATTCTGCACACATTTACCAACAATTCAGCCTGCTGGTACATTTTCTAAAGGTTCTCTGTAAATCTTTTGCAGCTTTATGGCTTTGGGGTCCGTCCACTGCTGCCTTCCTTGCCTACCTCCCAGCCATTAACCTGACCGAGTGGCGACCTGCATCTCCTTTAACCCTTCTGGCCAACTTCGTGCCAGATTCTGCTCCAGTTATCGACTCCATCCCTGCACCAGAGACTCCACTGGAGAGGACCCCAGCCACACCGGTCTCAGAAGCACCAGTGAGTGAGATAGCCTAATAAGTACTGTGTTACTAAGGCTGTGTGAAAGTGAGTACAGTATATCATCCATTCGCCACATTTACATCTATCTTCTCCTGCAGGCAGTCTACCCACCAGTAGCAATTCCTAGTGTGGACTTGGAACGTCTAGAACGTGTTGAGAGTCAACTAGCCTTGCTGTGGGACCGAGTCCAGCAGGGTGACCAGAAGCAGGAAAAGAGGCACGGGGACATCCTGGGTCTTTACAGCACCCTAAGGGATCAGCTTCACACTCAGGCAGACAGAGAAAGCCTGGAACTCTGGATTTCCTCCCTACTGGAGCAGAGGCTCGGCGTTCTGCGATCAGAGCTGGAGCAGGAGAGTACACAGAGAGCACAGGTAGATGAGAATAGACACAAGATGCACAAGATGCATAAAGCTTATGTTTTTATTTGCAACGCCTAGGTTGTGCTAAACATTGTAAATGTGTTTAACTGTTTTTGCAGAGTGCAGAGCAGAATAGCAATCGTCAAGAAATTCAGGCAGCACGGCTCGCTGAATTGGAATTACTGCTCAACGCTCTTGCTGCCAAGACAGAGGTACCTACAGCAGATTCTTTATATTGTCTGTAACATCTTGAGTATTCAGTGGTTCGAGCAAAAAATTAATTATATCTTTTGTTTGCCACCTTCAATAATGCTTATCCATAACATTTATTATAGGCGGTGCAGCAGAAGCAGCATCAGTATGAACGAAAGGTGGAGGAGAAATATAGTGAAGTCACTTCATCAGCAGAAACAGCTGCTGTCAGGTATTAAAAGCAAAACCTTCATTCATATTTGGTCATTTGATGTGTAAATTTTTTAAGTGAAATGTTAAAAATTACTTAGCTCATGTGGATTCTGTTTTTTTCCCCTCAGTGTGGGTGTAAAGCAAGAGGACCATGATGCTCTGCTGGCAGAGGTTCAGAGGCTAGAGGTAGATCTGGGTAAAATCAGACAGGACTTGCAGGGTGTTGTTGGATGTAGGGGCAAGTGTGAGCAGCTGACAACACTACAAGACACGGCAAGTGACATACATTAATGTTATCATGTATAAAACCTTAGAGTGAAACATTTCTATATTTTCTGTTTCCATTAAATTTCACCTTTGTTTGTTTTACACAGATATCAGCTCAAGTGTCCTCACAGGTCCGCAAAGAGTTGCAAGCTCTGTTTTATGGCAGTGCTGGGTCAGAAGGGGAGCAGGAACTACCGGAGTCATTTATCCACTGGCTATCCCAGCGCTACGTGAGCACATCTGACCTGCAAGCTGCTTTAGCCTCAATGGAGCTAGGCATCCTGAGAAACGTGTCCCTGCAGCTGGAGATGAATCGGGCCCAGACTCTGGGTGAGGCTGAATCCCAAGCCAAATCCATCGTTCAGACAGTAACTAGTGCTGTGCAGCACAGTGCTGCTGTGGAGGGGATGACAGAAGAGGTACAGTAACATACTTTAATGTGGCCACCACTGTTTATTTCATTGGAAACAGCCTAAGACGAGTGGAGCTCTGCTAACTCTGCTCTCTGTCAACTCTCCAGCAAGTGAAACTGATTGTCCAGAATGCTTTGAAGCTGTACTCTCAGGATCGGACAGGTCTGGTAGACTATGCCCTGGAGTCTGGAGGTGAGAAGGAATCAGTGCTTGTCCATCTTAGACCTACCCACGTGACCTTATAATTGCCTTAAAGGATTGTCAAACTAGCTGTTCTGTAACTGGTTACTTTGTGTGTGTGTGTCTTTTACGTAATGAGGGTTCAGGTATTAGTTTAGCTCGTGGACCACTGGTTATTTTTGGCAAAAGCTCAGGCTCCTTTGGCAAGTCTGTTACTGAGAAGTATGTTGACATTTGCTATCTTGCTTTTTTTCTGCATTTTACCTTTTTTAATTTTGTATTAGGTTCATTAACCACATGAATTAGACTCATGTTTTCATCATTTGATGGATGTGTGAATGATGATTTTTATTTTAAAAAAAGGAAATAATTGTTTTATTGTGAATAATTATGTGCCATTAATTTGTCTCCAGACATTTTTAAACATGTGTACTTTGTGTTTGTTCAGGTGGGAGTATTCTCAGTACCCGCTGCTCTGAGACGTATGAGACCAAAACGGCCCTCATGAGTCTGTTTGGTCTGCCCCTCTGGTACTTCTCACAGTCACCACGTGTTGTCATTCAGGTGAGGCTTACCAGAGGACACCAAAGAGACATTTCTGTTTTGTTGATACTGTGGCTGATAAACTGGAGCCTAGAATTAATGTGTCACTAGTTTCTCTTACACTGATTTTGTCATTTGCCCTCTCACTTCCCTTCCTCAGCCTGATGTGTATCCAGGTAACTGCTGGGCATTCAAAGGCTCTCAGGGCTATCTGGTAATCCGGCTTTCCTTAAGGATCCTGCCCACATCATTCTGTGTGGAGCATATTCCCAAGAGTTTGTCCCCAACTGGAAACATCACCAGCGCTCCTCGCAACTTCACTGTTTATGTAAGAAACTTATTGACATTAAGTCACTTAAGTTTGTAGACGAAACAGAGATTAATGGTTGTTTTCACCCCCTTTGCATTTCTTGATGTTTAGGGTCTAGATGATGAATACCAAGAAGAAGGGAAGCTGCTGGGACACTACACATACCAGGAGGACGGGGACTCACTGCAAACCTTCCCTGTTACAGTAAGTGCCATGCAACATCCGAACCTTGTTGGAAATGAGAATGACTTCAACATTGATAATTATCTGTTAATTATTCTCCCTTTTTCTTTTCCAGGAGCAGAACGACAAGGCCTTCCAAATCATTGAGGTCCGTGTTCTGTCAAACTGGGGTCACCCAGAATACACCTGCCTGTATCGCTTCAGAGTCCATGGAGAACCCAGACCTCTGTCAACTAACCACTAACATGAACGCTATCCTTTAACCAATCACCCTAATTGTACATAGCCCTCACCAACATCACAAAGGGGACTCTGCTGCTTTGTGGACATTTTTGTATGCAAGACACTAAGACAGAGAAGTCATGGAGTGTTTAAAGAATGTGTCCAGATGGAATAGTGAATATGTGCTTTTGTAATACTGAAAGAAAACCAGAAAAGGCTGTATGAGGAGTGCTAAGAAGCAGAAGGAACGAGAAGAGGAACCGAACCACAGAAGCAGCTAAAAGTCCCAGTCCCCTTCTTATGAAAGACCTCTTGCACTGAACTAACCCACTAGGGTGACAGGCTTCATCGAGTGGACAAATCCATCCCCTTTTAACACCTACTTGTAGAGAAGGAAGATTCTTGAAAAACACGGGACATTTAGACGTATCTCCATCATTTCCTCACACACTGTATCTTTTTGTTAATCATCAGTTTTTACCTTTTTTAATTTCACAGTTTGCAGTTGTAGTTTCAGGATCAAAGCCACTGCGTCCTCACCTGTGACACTGTCCAAGCATGTCACTCCCTTTGAACCACCTCCAGTGACATTAACTGAGCTGTTGGAGCAGCCCAGAGGACCAAAGTACACCCACGATGGGTGAAAACAAGACCCATGCAAGGTTCCCTTAATTCAAGACTTGGCATCACACGTCCACATAGCCATCATTGTTTTCCCTTGGAACTGAACATGCTGCCTATGGACAACCTTTGAATGTTTTTTCCGAGGTGGAGGCTTGATGGCAAGTCATCCTTTAGTTATACAGCACTATGTTACCACTGGCCTGGGCTCTATGAGTATTAGGAAACTCTTAATGCTATGTACATTAGAAAAATATGTATGATTATGGAAGGACTTTGGGGTAAATGCTAGCATGTGACTCTTCTTACTCTAAACTGACATGCATCCTGGATTTACATGAGTGTCCTCTGAAGGTTTGAGTCCTGTGCCTGGACTTCACATTACTAATCAATGTTGAAAGCTTGATAATATATAACTGCTCCTGTAGATGAGTTGATTGTTTTGTTTTATTTATATCCAGGAGACTCTGTTCTGCTAGCTCAATTATAAACGTCCTCCTTCCTTGGGCTCCCTCTGTTCTGAAAACCAGATGGAATGTAATCTGTATATTTTATTGTTGATATTTTGTCATTTCTAAGATCTGCATTCATCAGTGTTGTTTTGTAAGAAAACATCCTGTTGTTGTTGTTGTTGTTATTATTATTATTGTATTACTGCTTTTATTTCAACTGTCACTCATGGGGTTTTGCTTCTCTCTTTTTTGTGGGTTATCGATGATGTTGGAGGATGCACTGCACAGAAACGTGTTAGAATGTACACAGGTCTTCACAATTTGTTGAAAAATGAGGTTTGTGTAGTTACAAATTACGTTAGCAAATGCGAGAGGTCGAAAATGTCATGTATAAAAAATGGTATGTCCAAATTTATTTATTAACCAGTGTGAATTGGTGACCGCAAGATATTGGTTACTGCAATGTATATTTTGTCAAAAGCTCTTCAGTGCATTTTGGAACCATCTTGGGACTTTTTTTTAAGATAAATGGCTATTTTTGTTCAGTCATGAGATGACTTAACTGCTTTGGAATATATTCCAATAAAGACTTTAATTTTGAAGAACTTACTCAGAATTGGTATTTTGACCGAGGTAGTTTGCCTGCAAGTGTTGGAACTGTCGTGATGACACGTAATCTGCTGCCCTCTCGTGGTAACATATCATTATAGTGGCAACAACATCTGTAGCTGCTGTACTTGAAACGATTATGTATTTTTAATACGATCATAAGCGAATAACTTTTGTAAAATGTAATTTTTGTTAAACGACCGTTTTGTCGTGCGACCACGGGTCTAAGGAGCGACACTGACCTGCTTTACGACACAACCAGCGTCTGGCAAACTTTCGCTCCAGGTATGTGTTTGCAGCTTCTTTGCAGCTAGCGACGCTGCCGTTTCCCATATAACCGAACACTACACTGATGATATCAGGGTGGTCGCTCAGCGTTTCGCCCGTGTGCCTCGTGTTTTCACTGTGCTAAGTCGTGCTAACTGTGTCTCGTTTAGCTACAGCGGTCCCTAGCAACCAGCGAGTCCTTAGCAACCGCGGGAGGAACCGGGCAGAACCATGTCAAAGGTAACCGGTTCTAAAAACTCACTCTGGGAGCAAGTGTGTGAAGGTAAGATGATAACAACCCCACGTGGTTCTGGTTAAACACTTGTGGGCTGCATCCTAATCGATGTGCTTGTTTATGAAGAGTACAACGCGGAGCTGCCCAGTCCTCCCAGTGCTGCGGGGACAGATTCTGAAACTACGCCCATGCTACGCCATGAACGTAAGGATGTGGGTTTTTTTTGTCTCCGAATAAAAATCTAAAATTTTCTTGTTTTTAGCTTTACAAACTTCTACAGTTCTCGTTGTAAAATGAGTTTGCGTGTTTCAGATCCTGTCACGATGTTTATAGAGAAGTTGGTGTTTCCTGTGTTGCTGCCCGGTTTGGAAGCTCTGCTTAAAGAGGCTGAGAAGCATGACTGTTTCCAGGTCTGGTGAATGACAGAGTAGAAAACAAACCCAAGCAGCTCAAATACATGTAATAATATAATAAATAGTTCTTTCTGCTTGTTATTTATGTTGCAGAGGAAAAAGTCATCATTTAACCCCTGTGACTTCCTAACAGAGTGGTTGTATAAGTAAGACCCCGAGCCCATTATCTCATTCTTTCAAGTACTTTTCTATGTCTGCATATTATTTTGTTTGTTTATGCCTACATTTATTTTATTCCCTCTCTCACTCGTTCTTATTTCTCAGTCATAACCCTCGCAGGCAAGGACAGGTTCGGCTCAATTTCCATGACATCCCTTTTGTCAAGGACTGGCTCATCGTGCAGTAAGTGCATCCTGTCTCACAGTCACACAACAGCTGTTACCTGTAAAAACTTCAGTATCGCAACAATAATTATTCTCTACATTTGCGTTTTGCATCGTTTCCTGTGTCTAAAGTACAAAACATTAGCTCAGACAACACATACATGCACATTCACAGATACTTTGTTTTCCTCTTATGTCTGTTACACACCCTCAGTCCCATGCCTCTGTTTCTGCTGCTGAGTAAGGATGAGGCGGCGGTGCTCATTCAGGCATTCTGGAGAGGATACAAGGTACCCTGGTCATGACTGGAGTATAGTGTTTACAGACTGAAACCGCATGTTCACTGTAGGACTGAAGGTTAAGTCTTGTTTTTTAGTTTTAGTCTGAAAGCATGAATAATAGTGTTAGACAAACACAAATGTAGTAAAAGTTCAAGGACTCCACCTGTATTAAATTATGTGTAAGAATTGTGTTTCTCCATCTCAGATGCATGTTACATTGCCATGTTTATGTCTGGCTAAGTCAGGCTACACAATTCTAATTACAACCAAGTCTTTAAATTGATTCAAGGAGTTACAGTGTGGGAAAAAATGTGTGTTAGTTTGTCAGGATCCAACAGGCACCCGTCTGTGTGTGTTGGCCGACAGTGTGATCTTGTTGTGTAATCCCATCCCGCTGAAAAGCCCCTCTTCCACAGGGACTGCAGTTTTATTCAGCCGCTTGATTATGTCATCAGCGATGCCAGGCTTTAATTCCTTCCTGTGTGGGCTTTGTGGTCTGAAGTGCTCTGTACTGTGATATAAATAGTCGCACAAAGACACTGCCACAGTCAAACAACAGCAGCTTCTCCACAGTCACACACAAATAAATGTAGTCCTCTGTCATATAATGACGCTAGTAATGTTATTTTCTTTAGGGGAAGATTAAGCTTCGTTTTTGCTGATCTGGATCAAGCCACCGATAGTCATGTAGCATCATTCTGTTCGATTTATCCCAAAATCTGTTTGTGCATGTAGCTGAATTACAGGACTTGGCCCATGGAAACACGTCCTGGCTCAGTTTTTGTCCACCATACTTCAAGACTTGCGACCAGCAGGGGGCAAAACACTTCTTCTTTTACATCTCAGCAACTGCATAAATTCTAAGTGTCTTCTGCTCACATGAGGTGGCAGCAGTGAGCCAGCTGCCTGTCAATCCTCACTGTGTTTACACTGAACTTAGAGAGGTTCTGTAGGACCACTGACAGCACTGCAGCCTCACACCCCAAGGGATTTAGAGCAAGAGAGACACTCCGAGAGAGACAGCGAGTCAGTGGAGACAAAATGGCAGAATAGGTCTGGAATGATGCAGCTCAGGCTATGTTTAGAATATGTTCACATGAATGGATGGATGATAAAAGGGAGGAAAGAGGCAAGATGATGTTGCATAGCAGTCTCAGATTAGGAAAGATTGGATGGAGCAAAATACTGTCATGGTTTGATCTGAAGGGGCAGATTGCTGGAGTCTCTGCAAAGCACAAGGAGGCTCTGAATGCAGAAGAGTGGAGGTCTGGAGTTGGAGCTCTTAGACGTACAGAATCATAACTTATTCAAACTACACAGTGAGGATATTTGGGGAGGCACCGAGGCACGGACCTGCTGGGCGTGGACTAGTTTCTGCTCAGATGCCTGGAGAAAAACGGCAGTTAACAGCTCAGTGGGCACCGGAGCAGAGGCGACAACATCAGCACAGTCAAGTGTGCAGCAGTGAACCACTGTAAAACCCCATTGAAATCTATATATGCCGCTGGTGATATATGATCTTTTATCTGGCTGAACAAGAACAGGCTATATGTGACCATAATTGGCTCTAGTGTAATATTTTAAGTAATAATATTGTGTAATATTTTATTTAGAAATATTTCTGTTCTCACGGTTTGTAAGTGCATAATAGGATTATGAGATTTTAGCAGTAGAAAGAATTGCTTCACTCAGTAATGAGTCTTTATTTTGTTTGGGATTTTTAACTACCACATTAAGCATTCTAATACTGTATGTAGATATCACACTGATGCCTGAGCTCCTCCGCCCCCCACACCCACACACCCTTTGATCTCCCCTCAGTCTTACTTTGTCTGTGGTTGTATAACCTGCCCAATGCAGCACTGACTGCAGAGAGTGTGTGTCTGTGTGTGTGTCTGCGTGTGTGTGCGTGTGTGTGTGGCAGACTAACTAACAGAGTGAGGCCCAGTAAGCAGAGATGTCAGAGATGCAAAGTATTTTGGTAGAGTTAAATTTTTAATCTCTGTCATCCAAGCAGTATGAGCAGAGGTGAAGGTGTACATGAGACACACACACACACACACACACACACACACACACACACACACACACACACACACACACACACACACCATCTTTGACCCAGTCTATGTCATTGTCTCCTGTCCCACTCACATACAACACAAGACTTGCTCTCTCTAAACATGTGACATAATCTACTTTACTCTGTGCCTCGCTCTCACTCTAATCTATTCATTCACACCTGTCCTGTAATGCACACATAGATTATGTTCATACATACTCCTGTGTTCACCAAGACGCCCACACTCCCTCATGTCCACTCTGCTGAGCTACTAAGTAGGGATTACAATCAGGCTGTCAATATTAGGAGACTGTGGCTGAAGAGTGAAGGGGGAATTTTATTGCAATCATTTGTATTTAATAAGTGGTTGTGGTTACCACATCTTCTATGTTTTAACAACAGCATCAATACCACTCTGAAGTGTCACTAGTAGATACAAAGCTCAAGCCAGCAGCCAATCAGCTAAACAGAGCATAGAAACTAGAAACAGAACAGAACAGAGGGAAACAGCTAGTCTGGCTCTTGTTGCAGTTAGGTGTCAGATGAAACCTGATAAACATTTAATAAAAGCACTAATCTGTCATAACCATCTTACTGATTTTGACAAATTTTAAATGAGTTACAGTATACAATTTAATCATTTGAGAGCTTTACAGTTTAACTGATATTGATGTTCTGGCCTTAACCTGATGCCTTGTCTCTTTTGTGTAAAAAGTTTTTTATTAAAAATGTCTGACCTCTTTGGTCCTGGGAAGCTCTTCTCAGATTATCAGGCCCAAATAATAATAATAATAATAAGGTCAAAAGTAGGCCATTGTGAAGAGTGATTTGTATTTCACTGACACTAACATTAACTAATAGCGCCGGCCAAAAGAATAACACACAATCACACTCTGAGCTGTACAGTCAAGCGCAGAAGTAGGTCTGCGGTTCCAGATGAATGGTCCAAGGCCAGCAGTCGATGAATGGTATAAATCAAGGCTAAGTCATCAGCATGGATGTATGTCACAGGCACATCCAGTGGCTGGAGCCTCTGCTTTGTTCTCACTTACCCCTCCTGCTGCTGCAGCGGGGCTTCAGGGGAAGATCCCATGTTGTGCTCCTCGCCTCAGTCAGTTTTTTAATATCCAGGCATCCATTGTTTTTGATACAAACAGTTGTTTAGTCGTTGTTGTACTCGCAAGGAACAGTAAGGTCGGAAGGGCGACTCTTATTGTGTGCAAGACTACGGCATGAATGCATGAATCTTACCACAGTTTGCTGTGTCAAAGTCTCAGTGGAAGCAGGAGGAAAAAATATGATGGATGGGTGGGTGGTGGAGTCCTTAAAGGTAGATAAATCAAACCGTGGTGGCTGTGTCTTTATGCAGCTTGTCACTGTGGCTGCTGATGTGACTGCAACCAGCGCCCCCAAACAGAAGCCATTGTGCTACTGCTGAGTGTGAGACTGGGAGAGAAGCTCAGTCCCACAGGCAGCTTTGCACATAAAGGAAGGCAGATTGAAAGGCTGTGCACTGGGATCTGTCTGTGTGTGTGTGTGTGTGTGTGTGTGTGTGTGTGTGTGTGTGTGTGTGTGTGTGTGTGTGTGTGTGTGTGTGTGTGTGTGGAGGGCATATTGTGCACAGTTTGTGTCACTGTGTAGCTGTGGTTGTGCATGTTTTTGTGGCGACATGGTGAGTGTAAGGGGGCTCGGCTGGTGCTGCTAGCTTTGTGTTTGCTTGTGGTTGGAACGCCAGGCGATGTTGCAATGTCATGCAAAGGCATGGAGGACTATATTAAGACAATATCACAGGTTCATTCCTAATTCAGAATAGAAACAATAGACGAATAAAGCATAATAAATTATATATATATCAACAATGTCCTAGATAGGCTTCTTCCACACAGTCAAAACCCTACTAATCAGCTGTGCAGAAACACAGACATGCTTCAAAGTGCTGAACTGAGCTCTTTGCTGCTTCACACACAAACCTGAAGACAGCTTGTGTATTCACACAGTCAGCTTTCCAAAAATTTAGGAAACAAACAAAGTGTGGAGATATTTGACACATAACGCATTATCACAGTCTCACTGTCATAATAGACGTTTGGGAGTACAGTAGCTGCAACAACAGAACCAGCAGTGATGGTTGAATACTGCTGAAGAACTGCACTATGAAGTGGGAATGGCCACACACAGAGACACACACACATAAGGGATTCTGATATTCCTCAGCCCCCACCAATCCTGACCCGCACCCCTCATTTCCATGTCTATAGTTTGCTCTCATCAGCAGAGGAGCTGTTGTGACACCGTGACACACAGTGAATTAACTATTGGAGCTTACAAGATTTACTCGTTCCTTAGCCAATCAACCAGCTTACATAACAGACCCAGTTTCATGCGCATTGCTAGTAGCAACATTATTGTCACCTCACAGGCAGGCACTCAGGGGAGGATTTTGGGGTTGAATGGAGAAGCGGGGAGAGAGGAGAGGTGGGGGAGAATACAGAGTAGACGGGAATGAGACATCGATATGCTGGAGGACGAGGAGAAAATCAAGTGTGTGCATGAGAGTGCGTGTCTGAGGAGGAGGGGAGGCCCACCTGGGTGTTTAAGGAGAAGAAAGAAAGGGCTGAGTCCAACCAGGGGAGAGACGAGAGGGAACGCAGGGTAGTTACAGATGTGATGGTATGAGTGATCCTGTTTAACCAGCGTTTATCAGTCAACGCAAACACATTATGGACCCTGTTTAGACACTGGTGGCTCGCTAGCATCGATTAGCTTGCAGCTTAATTAGGTTATCGAAGTCATCTATGCCGTGGACTCACGCACGCACGCACGGCCTTTGTGCACGTGTTGCTGTAGGTCAGGACGCGTCCAGATGTGCAGGAGCTGCGCCAGTGGCAGAAGGAGCTGCGAGAACAGCAGGACATTTTCAAGACCGTCGAGCAGTTCTGGGCCCAACAGGAGAGCCGAGGTGAGGGCACACGAACACACGCGCACCCTCACATGGTCTCTGAATGCCGCGCCTCAGGCCCGCTGGCAACACAATGCCATTGATCTTGAATGTTCTGTGCCCTGACGCACAGGCAACGGTGCCAACGCAATTTAACACCGACACACATAATCCAGTTCCACTCGCATGCACTTCACATAAATGTACATGTACTGTACATCAGGTCCACAGTCACTCTTAACACACGCATGAACTGGGGCAAGATTCATCCCAGCGAGTTGTTTAAGCAGAGAAGTAGGGTAAACTGTGACACCGGGAGAGAACGAGAGCAGTGGAAGGGAAAGATACGAGAAAGAAAATGCAATAAAAGGATAGAAACCAAATGTCTGCAGGGCTCAGTGTTAGATATAGAGCATGGAGGATACGATGAAGAATGGATGAGATACAGGCAGATACAGTTAAATCTGAAATGATTACATGCCCCTATCTGTCCCTGTGTGTGTGTGTGTGTGTGTGTGTGTGTGTGTGTGTGTGTGTGTGTGTGTGTGTGTGTGTGTGTGTGTGTGTGTGTGTGTGTGTGTGTGTGTGTGTGTGTACCTGAGGGACACGGCAGCTGAGAATGCAGACCCCTGTCCAGTGTGACTGACTGGCACAGCATAAGAAAACATATCTATATCCCGGAGAGTGAAATTGTATTTCAGTGGCCTGCAGTTTTGTGCAGAGCCCCGTGCACGCAGGCTTCCACACAACAAAGGTGCCAACGCCCGACGAACATTCCCCCACTGGGGCTCAACGGCCACGCTGTGCTGCTCTACTGCTGACCTGACATTCTAGCAGGGGGCCTGTGCGAGTGTTTGCCCACGCTCTCGTCCTGAATGGAAGCCGTCTGTCGACTTCTTCATGTGAAAACAGTTTTTATTTACCCAGAAAATGAAGTGTCTTTTTTCTAGCTGGTTGTTGTTTTGAATTTATTGAGGCGACTGCTGACTAATAAAATGTCCATTCTGGTTGAGGTTGAGAGGGGGGGACTTGGACAGAGAGGGAGTAGTTACTGTACTAAGAGACCCCCCTCCCTATGATACACATGCCCTTTTAAGAAACCCAGCAACAGCTGCACTCAACTCACTTTGAGCAGAGGAGACCAGCGTGTGATCCCTCTTCTCCATTTACCGTTTTGCTGTCTGAAATCAGAATTAGACAGAGATGGAGAGAAGAACAATGAGGCAAGAAGCAAAGTAACCCAGAAAGCAAACACACAGTGACACTGAAGGTTAAAGGTCACGGCTCATTGGACAGGTGCAGCTCTGAGCAGCTCATGAATCACCACATGTTGTCCTTGACTGTAGCTTGACATCTTGGATGTTAAAACCAAGTAGCTTTCTTCCTTCCAATGTTGTAAATAACAACACATGTTTTGAAAGACCTTGAGACCATAGATAAAAATAGATACAAAGTTGCACTTTGCATTTTAAAATGTTCTCAGATTGAAAAAATGTTGAGACCAATCTGAGTCATTTCTAATTATTAAAATCATACTACGGATGCTATTCTTTACTCCCAGTTGGCTCAGCCATGACCGATGTTCCTGAACGTCTGCAGCCTGGCAACACAGATGTGTCCATTCAGGTGGTTCCGCCGACCCCCCAGACCCACACCTCCACCACCCACATGACCCCTGAAGCTGGTGAGTGTCTGACCCCCAGCCAGCAGGAAGCGGCCTCCGCATCACACAATAATCTCCTGATTGTAGCTGAGCCTGGCTCACTAACATTTATAGGAGCTCACAACCTGAGATAGACCGGTTGGTTCTGTTAAATGAAATCATTAGCTGCGAGCAAATGGTGGTTTAAAAGCTATTAACTCCGTTAGGTTAATGTCAAATTAGGCAAAGTGATCAGTCAAACAAGTACTTAAAGACGGCCGTAACCAATTGGAAATGGCCAGGCAGGAATTTATGGTCTGAGATCCCCCACTAATTACTGAATTGCTTTTATTGCCTTTTTGATGGATCACTTCCTTTTACGAGTCTCACCCAACAAAAGGACACTGTAGTGACATTTGCATAGAATACAGCTGGGATTTCAAACCAAGCATCTCCTCACTGGAGGATAACTCGTTTCCTTGACTGTCATTTCCCTTTTTCTTAGTAATAGATATCACTCCACAAAGGAAGTTATAACGTGTCCACTCAAGCCAGGAAGTGAGGCCAGAGAAAGGTGACTCTGCATGCAGAACAGGGCTTCAGTCCTGTTTGTCAGGAAAGGAGATTACCCTGTCATGGCAACAGAGAATAAAAAGAGGATTTAAAAAAATGCTGGTGTCTGGTATGACCTTCCTGACGCACACCTTCTACAGATTCATGCAAAAGAAACGATCAATGCAGTGATTTGATCCATTTTACAAAGCATCTGATGCTAAAGCTTAGTTTTACAAAAGCTATTAAATGTGACAGATTTAAATGATCTCTTTCTTTACTTGTTACCAATAAAAAATGATTTCTACAATATAGACATGTTTGTAGGTGGATTGACTTAGTACTGTATATAAAAAGCATCCGTCCATGATGACGCATGATTTGTTTTATGGCCAGACATTTTCCATCGCTCCTGCTCCATCAGCTCTCTGTTTCTGTGGCCGGGAGCAATCAAACATCATCTGAAATGTCACGGCTCAGATGTGGAAAGTTTGGGGAATTCGATTAGCAAAAATACTGCGGATGAAAAAGGGCTGCGTGCTGCTCGGTGGACTCTGCAGCTCTTTGCTCCACTTGATGCTCTTTTAACCAGACTGGGCCAGTTTTCAGAGTCGTGTGCTGCCCGTGTGGCAATTAAAGGGAATAAAGTGCGCTCTTGGCATATTTCCATTACTCCTTGAACCCGGCCTACCTGAGAGGATGCGCCTGCTCTCCTCTCAAGTGTCTCTGCAGAGCAGTGAGGCGGCCGCCTTGTGACGGATGACTTTCCTGACCGCCCCAGTCGCTCACAGAGAGGAGGGCCGTGTATTTCCCTTTGCAGTTATGCGGGTGCCTGGGAGACAGCTGCCACCCCGTATGGTGATAAAACAGGCCATTTCATTCTGGGGACATCTGATCCACAGTCAGCTCCATGGACTGTGGCGGCGCTAGGCCCGACTGAAACTGGATCGCACAGCAGCAGGAGGGAGGGGCGCCAGGCTGCCAGAGCAAAGACCAACTGGTCCTGGGCTGCGACTGCAGGATATATGTGGGTAAACAGTGAACCAGAAACAAGCAGGTCTGTGCGACAGCACCAGCAAATCCTTAAACGTACCCGACAAACCAAGACTCTTAAAATCTCCTAAAACAACCCAAATTATTTGAGCTACTGATTCAAATGCATGTAGCTTAGCTCCATCTTTAAAGTGCATGTAGATGACACAGATTTGTAACCAGGCTCTTATTTTGAAACGCGTCTCCCTACCTGAGAAAAACAACACACCCAGTTAAAAGTTAACTACAAACATGACACTTTTATTGAACTTTTTTCCTGAATCAGTTACAGAAACAAGAGTTAACAGGTTTTTTTTTCTTTTTCTAATCAGGGGAATTAATTTCTATACATAGGCATGCTGCGTCACTGCACAGTCACAGCTGTGAAAACCAATATCACCCCTGTCAGCTGCCCCACTGGAACAGTCTGAAGGCAAGACAAATCAGGAGAGGACAGGCAAGGACAAGTCAAACCTGGGAGGATGTTCCAACACGCTGCCCAGGGATGACGGACCTAACATATAGAAGTTTTGTGCAAATTTCACCACAGTCTATTTGACTTTAAACACAGAGACAATATCAGTCAGATGATACTCTTTTTTTTAAAACCCTCGCGTCTTCAACATAACTGCTATTAGGTCCAGTAACGTTGGAATTTTGCATTACTTTGGACCATTTACCCTGACGTTAGTCTTTTTGCTTCTCTAGAACCAGCTCTCTTTTGTGTATAAGAAAGCACAGACATTGTGTATTCTGATATACAATGAAGGTATGATTGCTCTCACATGACCTTTACATAAATAGTTTATATTGAAAAGTATGTCTGAGAAAGGTCTCACATGTAGAAATGGTGATAAGCATGCACAGATAGGTAGTCGACAAGTGCAAAATCTACGAAGTCACATGTTGCTTTTTTTTTTTTCTTACGTCACATTGTGTGAAACATCACAAGAATCGGTACCTGCTCCCTCAGCTTCAGAGCTTGGTGTCGTTGCTGCTGACCGCCCCGAGGACGGGTCCGCTTCCTAGGTTCTGACTCGCGGATGTGGGGTCGGTACATTGTTTCTTGGCCCAAACAGAGCCTGACATACTGTGGCGGGACAAGCTTTCTTTGGGCATGGAGCTGGCCTGCTAGCACCCGTCTTATTATAGACAGGCCAGCGGCTAAGACATAAACACACACCAGCAGTTAAGGGTTTACCCGTAGCTTTTTCTTAGTGGAGAGTTGCTGTGAGAGGGTTCACCAAGATGAATGATTGTTGGTGGGCTTGAAGATGATTTAATCAGCCCTGCTGTTTTTATGATTACCTCCAAATACTAACAGAACAAGTCTTTACTGCGAAGTGCCAGAAATATTAATAGCAATTGTAATATCTTTGAAAATAAAAATAGGCATTTTTTTATCAGATTAACTGTCACAGCAAATAGTGGTTCTTTGCAGGACATACAAACCATGTAAATCCTTATTAATTATGAGAAATCAAATCATTTTCTAAACATTAAACAAAAGAAAGCATATCTAGTGTTGGATAAAGACTGTAAAAGACACCAGCAAGAGAAAAATGCAACAAGCAAATGTATGAACACAAAGCAAACCGGTTAAAAATGATCTTTAAAAAAACCTCCCCCAGATAAACACCTGTTTACAGCAGTCGGGTTTTCTGGTGGGTCTAAATTCAGCCTAGAGTTAAAATGAACAAAAGTAAGCAACCAAGCATAGTTGTACAGCGAATACTATGTACACAGCGTCTCTGGTGGGAGCTGGTGCCACGATGAAGGGATGAAACGGAGACTCCGGTGAAACAAGACTCCTTCTTGGCACGAGGACGTGATCTTTAGCCGACGGAGGTGGAGGAGTGAGAGAGAGAGAGAGAGACACTTCAGCAAAGAGACACACACACACACGCACCCACGCACACGCACACACACACACACGCAGGCCGGGGAGCCATTTTCTCGCCCAGATCGGCGGCTCACTAAAGGAAGCCGGTCACATGGCCTCCCCTCAGACGTCTCCCGCTATCTCCCCTCGCTCCTTCCGTCCTCCCTTCCTGCGTTCTCCTCCTCATCCATTTGATCTCCCGCTTTCTACTTTGCGCTGTGAATCTGATCTTTCAGGCTCTAGAATATCTCCACGCGCCAGCCACCGCTCTAATTATAGCCGGGCCGTTTCCACCGCTGCATCTGCATCCGCGTCGTTCCTGTGGTTCCGCGTCTCACTGGGAAGCTGTGTGAGGACGTGTTTAGCACCAGAAAGCAACCTCAACTCCTGACATGCAAAAAGTCACGACACACACGGACGCACACACAAACACGGACGGAGGAACAAGAACAGGAGCCCCTTCGCTTCTCCGACCATCTCCTCAACCCTGTTTCCTGCTGATATAAAGTGGCAGCGCTCCTTGGCTCGAAGCGCCAGTGGCCGACAGAGATGTGGGAGCGCAGCATCAGTCTGACCTAGATTCACAGTCTGAACCGGCGCATCCCCGACGCCCCGCTCGCCCGGCCCGGATTTCATCAGGGGCCCGTCGGCCGGCCGTCCGCGTGCTCCGGGCTGCTTTTGGACGTGTTCGCAGTTTCTCAGGGTGTCACAGTTTCGTTTTTTTTTGTGTCCATGCAAGTGGGAGGATGTGGCAAAGCGACAGAAGTGGCGTGATCCATGTTCACAGACGGAGATTGAGAGGGAGGAAAAGGGCTGGAAGTAACAGTCTGGAGATGTAGGGAACACACGCGCACACGCGCACACACGCGCACACACACACACACACGCACACGCGCACACACGCACACACACACGCGCACACACACACACACGCACACACAGGCTGGATTCTTTTTTTAAGAGGGCGCCGCCAGTGCTGCACCGCGTGTTCCCTCCTCACCTACGCTGCAGCTGGATGGAGGACGGAGCCAAATGTTTCCACTGGAGCAGCAGCGCTGTGAAAAGCGGCAGAATGGGCGTCCTGACTGACAGGACGAAGGAGGAGAGAGATGGAGCGAGGGAAAAGCGCTGGATTTCACAGTTTTCAGGGATGCTTACAGTGCTGTAGTCTCAGGGGAGCGAATCAAACAAAGAGGGGGAGAATACTGCATGTTGGTGTTTTCAGATCTGAGTCAGCGTGTTTTCTGTTGCTACTTTGAAACCCTTCTATAGAGGTGTGTGTGCTGGAAGAGCTTTAGCTCTGTCCTCCATGCCAGGGCTGCTCCCATTCTCACGCACACTCATACAGTAGTTGATTGGCACACAGTCAGTGGTAAAGTCTGTACACGGAGCCGAGGGGCCCCCCTGGCGTCACCCTTTAAAGTCCCATCCACGCAGGCGGCCCCTCGTCTCTGACACCCGTCCTCGCCTCCTCTTCCGTTTGCTACCGATCCTCTTTCCAGCGCGTCACTCACCACAGCTGCCTCCCGGTGTAGGTCGGAGGAGCGGAGGGCACCTGGAGGAGAAACAGTCAGGCGTGAGGACGGCCACGCTGTGTTCACACATGCACACAAACTGTGTTCCCATTCACACTTTCTACTCACGTTTGACTAAAACCATTTGTTCCACCCTTCGGACTTTTTCCACTATAATTTTCTTTACTCTCTAACAGAACGCTCTTGAACGTGAAGCTGCCAAGTTTCAGAGTAGATTAAAGGCACGTTGATGGAAAACCTTCATCCTGGCCATACATTTGCAGGTTTTACAAGCAGATGCGAGTGATTAGAGGACATGTTGCTTCTACTGACTCCATTGCTCTACACTCTGATGGAAGTTAACACGCACCAGTCAGGGCTTTAAAAATGCTCCAAAAAAGCCACTAAAAAGGTTAATAAAGAGTCATAATTAAACATGTAAACTGGAAAAGAAGCTAAGTCAACGTTGCCTAACTGCCCCAAATCTGATGCTTTTGTAATGTAATGCCTTGATGAAGCCTGCAGGCACAAAGCTACAGCCCAATTCATCAGAATCGCAGCTCGCTGCAAAGGGTGCGTTCGTACGAGAGGAAACAGATACAGGAGCCTGGCTCTGACTAAGAGCGAGCACACCCGCCTACGAGTTCGTCTGCGGCTTGCCAACTAACAGTGTACGACATATTTATCATTCCTTCAAAGTTATATTAACACAGGAAGTTGATCATGTCTGAGCTGAGCCTCTGCAAATACTTAATATCTACAAACCTATAATCAGTTTTGCTTTTGCATCCTCACCTGTAATCATTTATATCATATGAATCCATTTTTATTGGTTATATATTCTATACAGCTGCCTTTACTTTTAAACAGATGCAAAAAGATACTTGCACAAAGCAAAGATGCCCCACGCAGTATGCTGCCGACTGAGTGTTGCCTCAGCGGGTGTATTGTGCTGTTTTGTGGCTGGCCTAATTCATAGCGCAGCTGCTGAAACGCTGTCACCTGTGCCTGCCACAGACGAGGGGCGTGGCCGAGGGGGCGTGGCCGAAGGGGCTGACGGACACGTCGGTCACCGCACAGTTTATTTACACACACACACACACACTGCAGCAAATTCTCTCACACTCACCTGAACACAAATCGATGTTGGATGAGTGAGCATCAGTGACGAGCCCATCCATGCATGTGCACAACGTCAGGCACGTGAACATGCACGCACGCACGCACGCACTCACTCACTCACTCACTCACTCTCACTCACTCACTCACTCACTCACTCACTCACTCACTCACTCACTCACTCACTCACTCACACGTCTCCCTCATTCCGGTGCAGTGACGCATGGTCTGGGACGCACAGATGCGCATGCAGTCTCGTCGGCGTGGGCGAATGAGAGGGCGGCGTGTAAGCGGCGTGTACCTGGGACTGGGAGGAGGTACTCACCGCTCCCCCGTTCAGGATCATGGTCATCTCGGTGGGCTGGTAGACGTTGCTGCGGAACGGAGCGCTGGGTCTGGCGCCGGTGTTGCTGTTGTGCTGCCCAGGACCGCCACCGCTCCTCAAGCCTGGCAGGACAGAGATTACTCACCGTCACTCACCGCAGAATTTCTATCCGGTGCTTATTTCTAGCTACATGCAAATATTTCCCGGGGCCTGTATTCCACCCACAGACTGCCCACAGCTTCCTCGTGTACCTGCTGTGTTCTCATCGTTGTATCCGTAGCCCTGGTTCTCCACAAACTGCCTGTGAGAAAGGGGGATGTCCTCGTCGAAGCTGGTCTCCCTCATGCGCGTCGAGTTCTGGGAGGTGTCGAAGTAGTCTGGAGCGGTGGGCTGCGGCGGGGGTCTCAGGCAGATGTGAGCTTCAGGGATGGCGTGGAAGATTAGCAGCAACCACCCCTGCGCCACCAGGGCGATGGCCAGCGTCGGGTCGTCCCAGTCCGGCGACCTCCCGAGCCATTTGTTGCCCACCAGGTAGAAGCCCACCCAGGCCACCCACAGCAGCAGCGACAGCAGGCAGGTCACCAGCAGCCACACGGCGTTGCAGCGCCACTGGCGTGTCTTACCACACAGAGCCAAGGAGGCGGCCGCCAGCGCAGCTAGCAGGAGGGCTAGCACGTAGCTGCAGGCTAGCGAGAATTCCACGGGCAGGTACTGGCAGCTGGTTCGCCCCTCCCTGATCACGGTTAGGAGCAGCCACTCGGCGGCGATGATGCCCTGCACGGCGCTCAGACCCAGGGCCAAGCCGGTCAGGGCGCACCCGCCGGGGCTCCGGCGTTCGCGGCCCAGCCGGCGCAGGCGGACGCCTTGCACCAGCAGGGAGGAGAAGCAGATGGCGAACAGGAGACCCCACAGGGCTCGGCGGAGCAGACACAGCAGCTCGTCCTGCTCGATCAGGTAGGCGAAGCTCAGGCCGAACAGGCCGAGGACCCCAAGGAGCAGCAGGAGAATGGGTCCCACGCCGCTGCGCTTCTCGGCCTCGCTGACGTGGCGCAGGCGGCACAGGAGGACGAGGGCCAGCAAGATGGCGGCCAGCACCCCGCCGGCGGCCACCGACTCCACAGCCACGCCCCAGATGGAGTCCAGGTCACAGAGGAGGGTGTAGGGACGCACCAGACCCCAGCCACAGCCCCTCGGGAGAGGCTCGGAGCTCTCGAAGTCCTGGCCGCAGGCGCGGTGAGTAACAGCGAGCAGCAGCAGGAGAAACACCGGGAGGAACGCCATCTATGAGTGAGCCACAGAACAGAGGGCGAGAATGCAGAAAGTCAAAGAAATGCAGGCAATGAGGGGGGAGAAAGGGTGAGTCATTCTGGTCATAAACGTTTAGAGGGCCACAAAGCTGAGCAGCCATCCCCACAATAATCACCCCCGTCCCACTGACAATAGAGACAATCGGCCACTGCTGTGTTTTAGAGAGGAAACAAAGGCCAGTAGTTCATTCAGGCTGCAAGACTGACGACTTAGCAAACACACAAAACACACACGTCCTGTTCCACAGATAGCGGCTCGGACCTTTTAGAGGCTCGAGAGCCTCGTTTTCCACTCGAGACTGTTTGAGACGTGTGCTTTACCCAGCATCATGTATATTAACAGGAAACAGGAGCTGGTGTGTAGAAGCAGGCAGACTATCAGGCATCTAAAGGCATCCAGCCTGACGCACAAATACTCAGCAAGTACAAATGCTCGTGTGCTCAAAGAGAAGTGTCCCCGTGAAAGAACAACAGCAGTGTGTGAAATCAGCGCCGTCTCCGCCTCCTACCTTCTCTTTTATTCATCGCAACTGTCAGACAGTCGCACAAGTACCCGTGCTCTCCTTTCACTGGGACCTTTGCTTGGGATGATCAGGGCTGTCACTGCACCTGACAAGCTGTGTGTTTTACCGGAGTTTGATGTGCCCACACACGCACGCACACACGCGCGCACACACACACACACACACGCACACACACACACACACAAGCACGGCTTTTGCCAGGTTTCTGTCAACTGTGTCTCCTTTATATTGCTAGGCTTTCAGAAATTCTTTCCAAGCTGGCTCATAGGTTGGTGTGTGAAACACAAACACACACACACACACACACTGGATTGTTTACTTCACATGACTTGCTTGAGCCCAGATTTAAAAACAAAACCTGCCGGTGTCCACAAATGGTCTGTACCACTATATTTAGCCGATGAATGAAGGATGCATGAAGGACGTCAGACAGCGTCACATCCAGGCCATCGGGGGAGAGCTCCGTTTAAACACACCTGCCAGGACTGTGGGTCACACACAGTCCCTCCAGGAAGCAGCTTATTAACAGACCTTAGCTCGACTGACACGTTTTACCGTGAGCGCAGAAGTTTTAGGAATTCTAGTGACTCTGCAAAACGCGATGGTGAAGTGTGGGAACCGACGGATAGTTCTCTCCACAATCTGCCTCTGTTCCCGATTCTATCGGGCCTCGGCAACAAGCGGAGCTCTGTGTTTACGACGACAGGCCGTCGCAGCAGCTCGTGAATGTAGTGGAGCATTTAGCAGCTAATGAGCCAAATACGTCCCTCAGGAGTTGGAAACCGAACTCGCAGGGCTACGATAAGAGCGGCGGCCGCATCGAGAAGCCAGAGATGTGACTTATTTATTAGGACGCTGCCTGGTGCCGGCTGGTTCTGTGGACCAACGGTCCAGTCCTATGTGCTTCAAGAGTGACAGCGTGTCAGTGCTGTGTTCCCTGCGTTTGCTGCCATGTGGGCACAAAGCCTGTTACGGGACAAGAGGTATTTCAGATGCATTGCGTCAAAAGTCAGTTCATGTTGAGGCAAAAGCTGAACTCTTCCCAGTTTCTTCCTCTTTTGTTTCATATACAC